>NC_029787.2:136063165-136070853 GCF_000816755.2 Arachis ipaensis | reverse complement strand
ATGTATATATATAGTTATTCTAATATTAAGATTTTAAGTGAGTAATTTAAAAGTGTAATGTGTTTTTATTTAATTGGTAGTTATTCATATTGTTCAAAAAAATCATTAGTTACTTAGTATTATCTAAATCTAAAATAATAATATTTACTTGTCAGTACTATTAGTGTTCTCTTCTGATCATGGATGGATGGTATCTTTTTTTTTTTTCTTCTCGTATTCGAGTATATAAGCTTTGCCTTGTTGCTTTTTTCACTTTACTTTTTCTTTCCTTTTTTACCTTTCGTACTATTCCTTCAAATTAAATATAATTCTATTCCATATATAACTTTTCTTCACAAAAGCAATTGTGGAATTGGAGTAAAATGCGGCAGCATCCTTGGAATTTTCCCTTTTGTATTTTCGGTCGCCCTCCCCAGCTTTACTTTGCATCTTCGCATTTACTTTATTTTATTCGCGTAGTTGCCTAGTTGGTGATCTTTAGGTAGCGTTTGTTTTGAGGTACTGAGACAGAGACTGAGAGACTGAGACTCAGTATCGTGTTTGTTAGTTCAGAGACTGGTACTAAAATTTCTGTCTCTGTCTCTAAAATTTTAGTATTTCAGTACCTCCAAAAAGTAGGGACACAGGGGACTGGAATTTTTAGAGATGGAGACTGAAACTTTAATAACATTTTATACCTAAAATACGTTCATTTCAATTAATTAATTCCAATTTTACCCTTTGTGCAAATTAAATTAGAATTTCATTCTTGTTTTAATTCCTGTCTCCCATTTTGCACCAAACAGAATACTGAGATTTATTTCAATCCCTGTCTCTTAGTCTCTGTCTCTCAGTCTCAGTCTTTCCGTCTCCGTCTCTCCACCAAACGCTACCTTACATCTTTTAAACAATAATTTTTCTTACTAATAAGTTACTATAAATGGCATATAGCCTAATAATTAATTGCCTTTAGATTCTAAAACATTAACAATATATACCTTTTACTTTTTTTTATTAATGTGCTTTTATTTTATTTAGTATATTAATATATTATTACTCTCTTTAATTATTTTGTGACTATTTCAAACATCACTACTAATGGAAATGAATATCTGTAAACATGGGTATTTATGACTTATGAGATATACTTGAAGATAAAAATAGTAATGAAGATTTGAAAGCACTTCAAACAAAATTGTTTAATTTGTACGATCATTTTTGTTTTAATATCGTATTGTTTACTTTATTTAAAATTTGAGTATTTGACGTTTATTTTTTGTTATTGTACAAGATGTCTCTGGTACGGGTTGAAGGATGGATCGGAAACCTGCGGGTCGAGGCGAAGACCGAGTCGCGTGACTGGAACGATGGGGGGAGGTACCTGCAAAGACACTCCGACGCTCAAGTCAGAATGGATCTGAGAGGTGTAAGGTGTGTGGAATGAATGAATACCTGAAGGGACCTGGGTCCTCTATTTATAGGTGATGGTAGTTATCTTATCTTATCTTGTTTGGCTAAGATAAGGGAGACATTTGAATTCGAAAGTCGGTTGGGAGTTTCTAGAGGGCCGGTTTCGGGCCTTCCAGAAGAGTAAGGCGGGTTGGACCCGGGAAACCGGGATTGGGTTCGATCCTGGGTCCGGGATCCGTGGGCCGGATCCGTAACAGTTGCCCCTGCAGCGGGAGGGCGAGTGAGATCGGCCTGTCGCTGGGAGGTGTGGTTTCGACCGTGGGTTAGGTCGATTTGTCGCTAGAGGATGTAGTCTCGACCACGAGTTTAGGTCGGTTTGTCGCTAGAGGACGTAGCCTCGACCGCGAGTTTAGGTCGGCTTGTCGTGTCGGCATGATCTTTCTTGGGGTCGTGGCGAGGTTTTGCTTGGCGGTTTTACGCGACTCTTCTGTACCCAACGTGCCTGTTGCGTTTTTCGAGGCGTACTTTATTGGTTTCTTTTTCCAAAGGGGCATTTATTGCGAGGGGATATTTTTTGGGCGTTTTTCCTCTATTGCCCCTGTGCGCAATTTTACTGTTCAGGGTTATTTGCGTCTTTTCTGCCCCCTTTTCGAAACCTTTTTTGGCTTTCCGCTTCTCTTCCCTCTATTACTTCACTTCCCTCTATTACTTCATTTTCTTCTGTTTTCTCTCTTGGAAAAAATTCTTCTTCCTTCTGTGGATTCCTCTTGGTGCTGCTGCTGTCTCTTCTTCTCAAGCTCTTTCCAGGCTCACTTTCTGCATTATCAGGTTGGTCTTTTTCGCTTTTTCTTGTTTTTGTTTTATGGTGTATCTATTTGTTCTATTTCTGCCATGCATTGTTCTGCCTGTTTCCTTTTTTCTTTCGTTTTTGGACCGTGTTTTGTGTTTTTGGGAGGTGGTTTTCGAGTCTTTGAAGGGGCTTAGCACCGCCGTGTGGGTTGGTAGTGGCGGTAGGTTTTGTCTTGCTTCTGTTATAGGGTTAGTAGGCTGATGGTGGTGCTCCTCCCTGTTTTAGGTATGCACCGGCGGAGAAATGAGGGTGTGGGTGCCCCGATAGCCCCTTCCAGGGGCGTCCCCGCTCGCTATACTTGGGTGACTAGCGATGTGTGGGGCGTTCCGTCACGGATGACGGAGGACGATCTTCAACGGCTCCGTGATCAGGGGGCGATTTGTGGTGGTGGTGATGAGGAGGGGCGGTACGAGCTCATCCTCCCGGATGCCGACGAGCGCGTCTGTTATCTGAACCTTCATTCGCCCACTGTTTCGGACTGGATGTGGGTTTACGAGTCGACGTTCACTCGGCTCGGCGTGCGGTTTCCTTTCTCGCCATTTGTTCAGGATCTGCTGAGTCGGTGTTCTGTGGCGCCGTCTCAGCTTCACCCGAACAGTTGGGCTGCCGTGCGGTCTTTCGAGTTGGTGTGCCGGTATCTCGATCTTCCGGCTTCTGTTCCTGTTTTTCTTTTTCTTTTCTTATGCACTCTTCCGACTAAGGAAGGGAAGCATAAGAAAGGATATATGTCATTTCGTGCTCAGCCTCATCGCCGAATTTTTGGGTTGTTTGAGGATTCCTTTCACGGTTTCAAAAGGGAGTACTTTAAGGTGCGCCCCGTCCAGGGGCATCATCTGTTTTGGCTGACGCCAGAGGGCGAGCGCCGGTTTCCGACGTATTGGAACTTTCGTGCCGGCCCGTCGGTTTTGAGTAAGGTCACCTATGACGGTTTATCTCGGGAGGATAAGGACGTTGCCAGCGTTTTGTGGCATTTATTTGGCGAGCGTCCGTTGAATCCTCGAGATGTCATGGGGGATCCCGAGGCTTGTCGGATGTATATCGGTGTGTGCCTTGTCCCTTGGTTTTTTATGTTTTGTTTTCCCGACTTTGTAACTTGATTTTTCTTTGGTTTCTTTCAGTTGAGATGGCTGGTGGGCTGACTTCTTTGGCAAGGTTGAAGGCAGCGATGGGTCGGGAGGAGGGGTCTTCGTCTCTTTCTACCCATGTCTCCAATCCTGCCGTGGATTCTCAGCCGGTTTCTCAGGAGGTAGTTTCTTCGGGGGTGCAAGTTGGTGTTCAGGCTTCGCCTGGTCCCGCGAACTCACCTGAAGTCATCGTAGTCACGGCTGCTGAAGCTTCTCGGAAGAGGAAGAGGCCCGAGGAGCCTAGCAGTGAAACTTTTGAGGAGGAGGGTGTTGTGCCCAGTGTAATGGATCGGCGTTTTGATGCTTCTGGGTTTATTGATCAGCACTTGATGCCTGGGACGGAACCGTTTTTCGATGATTGTGATGTTTCGTTCCAGGCTAAGTCGGTGTATGGTGCCCTCCTCCGATCTGCTGTTGTTGTTCGGAAGGCCGAACCCGTGATGGCTCAGGTTGGTTTGTTGGACAAAAAACTTCGTCATTCGCACGCTGAGGTGGCTAAATTGAAGGAGCAGCTCGAGGCTACTGATGTTGCTAGGGAGAGAGCAGTGAAGTCTTCCGAGGAGGCTGGGGCGGAGATCCTCCGTCTTTCCGAGGTAGAGTCTTCACTTCTTTCCCAACTGAGTGCGGAGCGGCAACGGGCTTCCGACGCGAGTTCTCAAGCTACCGTGTTCCTTAGCGAGCTGGAGGTTTTGAAGGCTGAAGTTGCAGCTCTGAAGAGGGAGAAGTCGGAGTTGTTGGCTGATGCTAAGGATGCGATTGCCGCTACTGAGGAGACGATGAAGGCTCAGGCCCTGGTGTTGGCTCCGGGTGTGGACGTGTCTGTGATGGGGGCTTTCAAGACCGTCTGCGATGGCCGAATTGTCGACCTTGAGTAGCTTTATATCTTGTATTTTGAATTTTGTTTTGAACTTTAGTTTTTGCTTTGGGTATTTGGTTGGTCGTGGGCCGTGTAACCGTGAACTCGTAGTTTTAAACTTTGCTTAATGGTTTTTGGGCCGTTCGGGCCTCTTTCTGTATTCCGTTTTAAGCTGTTCTATTGTTTATTTGTTCCCTGTTTGGGGTGGGCGGACCGTCGTGAGGTTGGTTTTTACATGGATATCCGTATTTTGGGCCTGGGGGGTGATCGGTCCCCAGTGGTGGCCGTCCGGGATTGATACTTGAGCGAAATAAAAAATTTAAGATTCGTAAAATGGGAAGATAGGTAAAGAAGAGACATAAACAATAAAGAGAAAAGGGGTGACCTAGTTAGGTCAGCCTAAGTGTAGTATCGCCGTAAGTTGGCAGCGTTCCATGTCCTTGGGACTTCACTGCCGTTAAGTCGTTCGAGTTTATATGCTCCCTTTCTGATTACAGCCTTGATTCTGTATGGTCCTTCCCAGTTGGGAGTGAGTTTCCCTTCTCCTGGGGTCGTGGGACCGATGTTGTTTCGTCGTAGGACGAGGTCGTCGGTTGCGAATTCTCGTCGGACGACGCCATGGTTGTATCTTAAGCTGATTCTTTGTTTTAGGGCTAGCTCTTTGATATGAGCTATGCTTCTTTCTTCGTCAATGAGGTCTCGTTCTGCTTCCTCATCGTTACCTCCGACCGTTTTTCTGGGGCTTGGGGCTTGGGTCTCCGATCTCTACCGGGATGACCGCCTCCACACCGTATGTTAATCGGAAAGGTGTTTCTCCCGTGGTCGTCTGAGGTGTGGTTCGGTATGACCATAGGACCGATCCGAGTTCGTCGGCCCATAGTCCTTTGGCTTCGTCGAGCCGCTTCTTGAGTCCTTTGACGATTATTTTGTTCGCGGATTCCACCTGTCCGTTTGTTTGGAGGTGTTCTACCGAGCTGAAACGGTGAGATACACGTAGCCCTTCTAAAAATTCTCTGAACTTTTTGTCAGCGAATTGGGTTCCGTTGTCCGAGATAACGATCTCGGGGATCCCGAATCGGGTGATGATCTGTCGCCAGAGGAATTTTTGGCATTGGGTTGCCGTTATGGAGGCTAGGGGTTCGGCTTCGATCCATTTGGTGTAGTAGTCTATGGCAACGATGAGATACCTGAGTTGACCGGGTGCCGTAGGGAAGGGCCTGACGAGGTCGATCCCCCAAGTGCCGAATGGCCGTTCTGCCGATATGATGCTGAGCTGGTGAGAGGCGGCTTGGTGGATATTGGAGTGCCTTTGGCATTTGTCGCAGTTTTTAACTATTTGTATGGAATCCCGGATAATCGTGGGCCAGAAGTAGCCTACCCTGATGACTTTTTGGGCTAATGTTTTACCTCCGACGTGGTGGCCGCAGCAACCTTCGTGGATTTCGCGGAGTATGTACTCCGTGTCCCCGGGTTCGACGCATTTGAGCAGGGGTTGCGAGAATCCGCGTTTGTATAGTTGTCCTACGACAACGGTATAGTTGGCGGCTTCCCTTTTTACTCGTTTTCCCTCTTTGGGGTCCGGCGGCAGTGTTCCGTCGAGGAGGTACTGTAGGATAGGGTAGGTCCAAGATCCCTGGTTCGAGAATGTCAGATGAGCGTTGGTTGTTGTTGACACGGAGGGCGACTTAACGACTTCCTGAATTAGCGATTTGTTACCGTGTCCTGGTTTGGTACTGGCTAGTTTGGAAAGTAGGTCTGCCCTGGCGTTTCGTTCTTTAGGAACGTGTTGTATGGTAACGTGTTCGAATCTTTCTTTCAGTTTGTTTACCTTGGCGAGGTATTGTTGGAGTAGGGGATCTCGTGTCTGGTAGTCTCCGTTAATTTGGAAACTGACTACCTGTGAATCAGTATTTACCTCTAGGACCTTTGCTCCGACTTCCCGGGCTAGGGCTAGGCCTGCCAAGAGGGCCTTATATTCTGCTTGGTTGTTTGATACTGGAAATTCGTATCGTACTGATTGTTCGATTACGACTCCGTTCTGACTCTCGAGAATGACTCCGGCACCTCCGGAGGTGACGTTCGATGAGCCGTCAACATGTAGTTTCCATGATTCGGGGGTGGAGTTTCCTGGGGTCATCTCGGTGATAAAGTCGGCCATGGCCTGTGCTTTGATCACGTACCGGGGTTCGAACTTGATTTGGAATTCAGATAGTTCGATAGACCATGCTAGCATTCTTTCCGCTAGGTCGGGTTTTTATAGTACTTGTTTGACCGCCTGGTCAGTTCGGACCATCACGGGGTGGGCCTGAAAGTATTGTCGCAGGCGCCGGGAAGCTGTGAGGAGTGTGAAAGCTAATTTTTCTAGACGTGAGTAGTGAGTTTCCGCTTCTTACAAGACTTTGCTTATGAAGTAGATAGGTTCTTGTTCCTTTCTCTTGTTTTCGCGGATGAGCGCCGCTGCGAGCGCTTCTTCAATTATGGAGAGGTATAGGTACAGGGTTTCTCCTGTTTGGGGTTTAGTGAGAACCGGTGGTTCTGCTAAGACTCTTTTGAAGTGTTGGAATGCTTCTTCGTATTTTGCTTCCCAGTTGAAAGGGGCTCCTTTCTTTATTAACTTAAAGAAGGATATTGCTTTTTGTGCCGATGCTCCGAGGAAGCGGGATAACGCCGTGAGCCGTCCGGTGAGCTTTTGGATGTCGTTAAGATTTTTAGGGTTTGTCATTTCAAGGATGGCACGACATTTTTCCGGGTTGGCTTCGACTCCGCGTTGCGTGATCATAAAGCCGAGGAACTTTCCCGCCTCCATTCCGAAGGCACATTTTGTTGGATTGAGTCGCATCTGGTGTTTCCGTAGGGTGTTCATTATGAGGTTAAGGTCGCTGACGAATTGTTCGCCTGACTCGGTCTTGGCGAGCATGTCATCTATGTAGACTTCTAGTTTGCTTCCAGACAGATTCTGGAATATCTTGTTGACGAGTCTTTGGTAAGTGGCTCCGGTGTTTTGTAGGCCGAAGGGCAATACCGTATAACAATATGTCCCTTCTGGGGTAATGAATGCTGTTTTTTCTTCGTCAGGTCGGTGCATCGGAATCTAGTTGTAGCCAGAGTATGCGTCCATGAAGCTGAGGTATCGATGGCCGGATGCGGCATCTACTAATCCGTCGATGTTTGGTAGGGGAAAGGCGTCTTTTGGGCAGGCTTTATTGAGGTCCGTGTAGTCGACGCACATTCGCCATTTCCCGTTAGATTTTTTCACCAATACGACGTTGGCTAGCCAGGTCGTGTAGAGGAGTTCCCTTATGAAGTTGGCTTCGAGTAAGGCTTTGACTTGCTTCTTGACTTCGGCGGCTCGGTCTGGTGACATTTTTTGTCTTCTTTGTGCTACGGGTTTAGCTTTGAGGTCCACGGCTAACCGGTGGGACATTAGGTCGGGGTTTATTCCCGGCATGTCGGCTGGTGTGAATGCGAA
>NC_029787.2:136049561-136060290 GCF_000816755.2 Arachis ipaensis | reverse complement strand
AGTACGACGTTGGCTAGCCAGGTCGTGTAGGGGAGTTCCCTTATGAAGTTGGCTTCGAGCAAAGCTTTGACTTGCTTCTTGACTTCGGCGGCTCGGTCTGGTGACATTTTTCGTCTTCTTTGTGCTACGGGTTTAGCTTTGAGGTCCACGGCTAACCGGTGGGACATTAGGTCGGGGTTTATTCCCGGCATGTCGGCTGGTGTGAATGCGAATAGGTCTCTATTTTGCTTCAGGAGTTGGGAAAGATCTTCTTTAAGATTGTATGGGAGGTTCCTGTTGATGAAGGTGTATTCCTCTTTGGTTGGCCCTATTTGTAGTTTTTTCATGTCGCCTTCTGGCTCTGGCCTGGGTTGGCCGTCTTGTCGGGCGTCCAGGTCGGCTAGGAATATTCCGGCCGCATCTCAGGATTTCTTCCGTAGGGCTAGGCTGGTGTTGTCGCACTCTGCTGCGACTTTTCTGTCTCCGTGGATGGTGCCGATCGAGCCGTCGTCGGTTGTGAACTTCATGAGGAGGTATTTGGTAAAGATGACAGCGGAAAAGTCATTGATTGTTTTTCTTCCGAGGATGACATTGTAGGCTGTGGAGTCTTTGAGGACCACGAATTCAGCTAGGATTGTCTTCTTTTGGTTACCTGTCCCTATGGTGATGGGGAGGGTGATCGAGCCGTCTGGTTTAAGGAAGTTATCTCTGAGTCCCGTGACATTGTTGCGGTGTGTTTTGAGGTTGTCGTTGTGGAGTCCGACCTTGTCGAAGGCTCCTCGGAAAAGGATGTTTGAGTCTGCCCCGGTGTCTACCAGTATCCTTCGTACTAGTCCTGTTCTGATCCTTGCTGAGATGACGAAGGGGGCGTCTTCAGCCAAGGTGGTAGGGGCTTGGTTTCTGACAACCATGACCTTGAGATCTTTTTTCAATGTTGATTTTGACTTGCCCGTTATGTCTTTGCCTGTGATGACGTTTACTATGATGGTTGGGTCTTCTTCTGGGTTTTCCCTAGGGGGTTGTTTTTGCGCTCTTGGGTTGCGTCCTTCTCTTTCCGGCGTCCTGTCTCTTTCTGCACGTTTTGGTTCTCTGATGATTTTGGCGAACTCTGGGAGCTTGCCGTCTCTTATGGCTTGTTCGAGGGCGTCTTTAAGGTTGAAACAATCTTGTGTTCTGTGCCCGTAACCTCGGTGGTAGTCACAGTAAAGGGTTTTGTTGCCGCCTGTTCTTTCTTTGAGTTGCCGGGATTTTGGGATGATGCCTCGATCAGCGATCTGGTGGTATATCTCGGTAATTGGTGCTGTCAGGGGTGTGTAATTAGAGAATTTGCCGATTCTTGGTGGTCGGTTTGTGTTTGTCAGTTGGGGGTGGTCCCTTTGATTTTCTTTAGGTGGTGGGTTATGTCGGGGCGCCGAGTTGCCGTGTTGGGCGTTGCCGTGTTGCCATTTATTGGCGGCGACGACTTGGCTGACTTCCTCGTCATTGATGTAATCTTTGGCGACGTTCTGGATCTCGTGCATGGTCCATACTGGTTTGGTGGTGAGGTGTTTGCGAAAGTCTTCGTTCATGAGCCCGTTGGTTAGGCAGAGGCTTGCGACGGAATTCGTGAGTCCATCAACCGTTAAGCATTCGTTGTTGAAGCGGTCGAGGTATTTCCTTGTGAATTCTTCTTGTTTTTGCGTGACCCCTAGTAGGATGATGGGGTGTTTGGCTTTAGTGATTCTGGTCGTGAACTGGGCCATGAACTTTTGCGTTATGTCGTGGAAACTGGCTATGGATCCGTTTGGGAGGGCGTTGAACCATTGGATTGCTGGTCTAGCTAGGGTTACCGGGAAGGCCCTGCATCGGACCGCGTCGGCTGCTCCTTCTAAGTTTATCCTGGCCTCGAAGGCCGTTAGATGTTCCTGGGGATCTTTGGTTCCGTCGTACTTCATGTCGGTGGGTTTGTCGAAACCTTTAGGGAGTTTTGCTCTTAAAATCCTTTCTGTGAAAGGTGTGGCTCCCATTATTGTGTGGTCGTTTCTTGTGCGCTTGGTATCTCGGTGTCGCCGATCTTCATCCGAGTCGTGCTGACGACTCAGATCATGGGAAGCGCTGCGGTTGTGCCTTTTGCTGTGTCGCCGTTCTGGCAATTTCTCTCGTCCGTGGTTGCGTGAGGTGCTGCGACCGTTTCTTCTGTCGTGTCGCCGAGTTGGCGACCTGCCGTGGCGAGATTTTGATCGGGAAGTTGCATGGCTTCCGTGTTCGTTGTTGTGTCTTTCCTTGGTGGCCAGTTTGCCTTCGAGTTCCTGGACCCGGAGACAGAGGTCTTGAATGATTTGTGCCGCTTTGTCCCCTGTTTTCTCGGGGTGTCGCGGTTCTGTGATATGATCGTTCATGTGGTGGATAGTCCTTGCTATCCTGCCTTGGTTTATGACCTCCTGGTGTTCTGGGGTCGGATGGAGCGGTCGAGAGTCATCCCGGCCTGAGGAGGTTTCTTCCAGTACGTCCCCCATTCCGGCTTTGGACGGCGCAGTTCCCCACAGACGGCGCCAATGTACAAGATGTCTCTGGTACGGGTTGAAGGATGGATCGGGAACCTGCGGGTCGAGGCAAATACCGGGTTGCGTGACTGGAACGATGGGGGGAGGTACCTGTAAAGACACTCCGATGCTCAAGTCAGAATAGATCTGAGAGGTGTAAGGTGTGTGGAATGGATGAATACCTGAAGGGACCTGGGTCCTCTATTTATAGGTGATGGTAGTTATCTTATCTTATCTTGTTTGGCTAAGATAAGGGAGACATTTGAATTCGAAAGTCGGTTGGGAGTTTCTAGAGGGCCAGTTTCGGGCCTTCCAGAAGAGTGAGGCGGGTTGGACCCGAAAAACCGGAATTGGGTTCGATCCTGAGTCCGGGATCCGTAGTCCGGATCCGTAACAGTTATAATTTATGTATATTATTGAACATATCAATTTCGTTATGAGAAGGATGACAAATGACAATAGCCAATGAGTCAGTTGAGTTAAAGTTTAAACTCCACCCTAATGGTATCCACCAGTTTAAATCAATCAACTCATACCCTAATCGAAATTTAAATCCTTTCATCCAATCTGGCTGGTAAAAAAAATAAAATAAAATAAAAATAAATATATTTTTAGTAATTTTTTCATATCATATGTTATTTATGTATTATTAATAAATTGAATTATTAGTTCCGTGATACTAAGTATTTATACGAAAAAGAAAAATTTAGATTTCAATTTACTCCTCTACATGGCCAATGAGTTATAACTCAAATGACATGGTATTTTCATTCTCAATTAAGAGGTTGCGGGTTCGAGTCTCCTATTTTGGTAAAAAAAAAAATAAAATCTACTCCTCCATAAATTAATGAACATGAACAATATATATTAAGAGGCTATTTCTTTTAGAAATGAAAAAAAAAATAATGTATAATCCAATACTATGATTAATTGATGTGTTTTTTTTATATAAATTTAAAATTTTTTATTTTATTTTAAATAACAAATTAAACTTTTAAATTTAAAAAATCGAAGAGTAAAATTTTCATAATACACAAATCAAAAGATTCAATGTGTCCGATTTATATGTTTAAATTTTTTTCAACACTCAAATACAAATCAAATCTGATCTTTAGATTTGTATTTTTTTTAATTAAAAATAAAAAAAAATTAAAAGCTACAAATCTAATTCTTAAATTTGTGATATCTACACACAAAAAATATATTAATTCTCTGCATTATTAAAAAATACCACTAAAATTCTAACACTAAAAATAAAAAACGACATTAAGAATATAAATTGAACAGATATATAGATATAGTTGACATGACACCCAAACCCTTTCATAGGGGCAATTGTCACCGGTCACTTTTAACCTGAATCACCGCCTATGTGCTCTTTACGGGCAATAGTCATTGCTCACTCTCAACTGGATTCACCGCCTACACCGCCTACGTGCTTTTTATCGAGGCATTCCAAAAAATACTTCCCCCGTCTTACCGTGACCATTGGCACGGAGTTAGCCAAGACTACTTCCTCGAGTCTTGTAATTATCGAGGCAGATACCTTTGCAGATTGCATTTAGCCAAACAAGGCGCATTTGGGCCAAAAGCCCAAAACACGATAATTCTCCCATTACTAATTCATTTCAAAACAGTAATATTGTAAATGTCCAAAAACAACAGTACTATTGTTAAAAAGTGTACGTTATATAACGCGCACCGTAAAATACAGAAATTTTTGTATTTATTTGAAATAAATTGAAAGAAAAAGGAAAAGGGAGAGGACCTATTAAAAGGACAAAGAAGAGAGCGGCGAGTGGAGAGAGAGAGAGGAGCAACGCATAACTACTTTATGCTCCGACAGAGTTTCCATCTTCTTTGACCTTCCTCACCCTCACAAGCTTAAAGTTTTAAGTGTGTTCGTTACTCTTCAGAAAATCACAAATGGCAAAACGGCACCGTTTCCACACTCTCTTAATTTCTATATATACACACAACTTTTCTTTTCTTCTAACTTCTAATGCATGTCACCAATTCTCCCAATAACCGACTAATAAATTACCACCTCAATTCTCATGGCGGAAACCGCCGTAACGGCCATCGTCATCGTCGCGCTCGGCCTCATCCTCATCGGAAATTCCTCCGCCAGGGAGCTACGGCCGTCTGATCACGGCCTCGTCTTCCAGACATTGTCGCCGACCGCTGGTGCCAAATCCTCGCCGGAGATGAGGTCATTCTTCAACAGCGACAGCCAGAACTCATCTCCGTCCTCCACCACCTCCTCCAACGTGGTGATTCCTAGGGCCATGAACTCCCCCGCTGCGCCGCCGTCATGGCTCCGCGAAGCCTCTGCCGCCGTCGGTCCCAACGGCGGCGACCGAGTGTCGAAGGCGCTGATGGCGGCGAGCGTGGTGTGTGGAACGGTTGGAGCGGTTCTGTTATTGGCTTCGGGTTTGGTGTATCTGTTGAAGTACCGAACGAAACAGAAACAAAATGCAGCGTCGTTTGGTGGCGGTGAGGTCCGGAATAATCACATTGAAAACGACGACGACAATAACAAACTGCAGCTAGTGGTACGCGAGCCCTGAGCTGAGTTGAGTCTCGTTGTTGTTGATTTGTTGACTTTTGCTACTACTTTACTACTCCTACTCGCGTTTATGATTTTGATTTTTCTACGTTGCATGTAAAGGTTAGTACCTACCTTAGTGATGATGTAGTGGTGTAGATTGGCAATAATATATAGTTAATANTGTGACCCAGATAATTAATCTGACGTGAATGTTTGATGGACTATAATAACAAAGCAAGAGTCAACCCAAAACCACCAGACCCTAATGAAATAATTGAAGTATACACCGTTATTTAATCCTTTTTGTTTTTGTTTTTGTTTTTTTGGTCATTCGTTATTTAATCCTTAAAATTGTCGTTTGAGTTATTTTGGCTTTGGACCTTCAAACTTAAAATCAATATTTTTTTTACGAAAGATAGGAGACTCAAACCCGCAACCTCTTAATTGAGTATGGGGAGACTATGCCATTTGAGCTATAACTCATTGTTTAAATTTGTAATATAGGTCATGTTTATTATTGTTATTTCATCAGATTTTTTATATTATCCTTTCCTACAGACGAGTTTTCTGACGTAATATTCGGTAGGGGGGAGAGCTGAGGAGGGGGTGTCTAAATTAATCCCCCGTGATAGCATTTTCATTACTAATTTCCTATCATCTCATTGGGCATAGGTGCCATTGTAAATATATATAGTCAAGAGTAAGAGTACGAATAATTGTTATTTTATTTCTGTGAATAAATAAAAGACGTAGAACCAGAGGTTTATTTTGTGGTTAAATTTTTTTATTATGGATAAAGAATGTTAAATGTGTCGTGTGCAATCTAATTTTATTGGCTTTGTTATGTGCTTTTTTTCTTTTATAGGAATATGTAATCGATAGGTCCGATTACTTTGCAAGAGAATTTTTAAAAATTTTTTAATATCAAATGAGAGGATCCAAAAACAACCTCTAACTCAACTAATTTGGCCTAATAATTAACTATACATGATGTTAATGTTATAGAGGTATCCACTCGAGTTCTAAGTCTAATTCTCCACATTCAACGTGCTGGAGCTTAAGTGATATCTCTTGTTTAACCTTGCCATTAATTATATTAACTGTGCTATCATGTTTTAGTGCATTGTCGTGGGATTTTAGCCATTTTCCTATCTGCATATCATCAAACATTCCAGCATCTCCAAATGCCATTGCTGATGCAATCAGGGGCTGAAGATCTACCTGTGCTTCTCCCATTATATCATCAGCTGAAAACAAGTCATGATCAAACACCTTCTGCAATGCATTACACACATCTGTTAACATAAAATTCCATTTCCTCATACCACATCATCATTAGAATGTGACAGATTTTCGTATGACCTTGTCATGTGTTGATTTTGACCACTGATTAAATAAGCGAGGACAAAATCATCTAATAAATGCTAAAAAATCAACATATGACAAGATCATGAGAAATTTCCACATAATCCTTTTCTTCTGATATGTATATACATAGGAGTCAACAATTTGGAGGTTATAATATCAGGGTTTGACTTTACAATGAAAAAAATTAAAGGGTGTATGGCATTATTGGAAATCAGGGAGGAATTCAGTTTCATCATGGAGAACACACAATTTATTTCCGTTTTGACAAAAAGAACAGTTAAAATTTAGCCTTACCAAATCCAATGGGCCAAAAGCCTCAGGAACAGATAGTAGAAGCACCTGATTCCAGACCGGGTTCAAATTACTCTTTATTACATTTGTCTTAACAGTCTGAAGACAAAAGCGCCAAAGTCATATTCAGAGAAAAAAATGCTTCCATTATTTTTCAGCTAAAAGCTAAAGATACAGAACAAGAGTTTTCTGTTAATGAACATGGTGATGGCAACAACTAACCTGTTTACCAAGTTTCAAGACAACATATGGATCGCTTGTCATCATATCTCTAATAGCTAAATTTGTGCCCTTAATCACTTTCACCTGCAACTTTCCGATAAATTCTCTCGTTCTTTCCTGATTCCATCATCAGTACCAATCAAACATCAAGGAAAGTAGTAAAGTAATTTCATTTTAATAAAGTAATAATTTCAACTTTACATTGCTAATAAAGTAGTAAAGTTGCATGTGGATGCAAGTCTCATACATTTAGATATACTCTTCCATTCCTAAAATGTTAATCATTTAAGAAAACCAAACATGTTCCAAATTGATTGTCATTGTAGAACTTCAATACACATGCGCACCCACTCTTTTAACCCTTACGTTTGTTATTCTTCTATTACTAGTTAGTAGTTTTAGTCCATTAAATCTTATCTTTTAAAAAATATAAAATATATACTCAATAATTTTTTAATCCTAGTGCATTTACCTTAAAAGACTAACATTTAGGAATGGAGGCAGTATTTAAGACTCTCATCTGGGTACAGCAACTTAAAATCTAACTGAGAATGATATGCAAATCAACTTGTGGTTAACAAACAAATATGCCTCCACAATAAAAGGAACAAGTTCTAGAATAAAATTACCAGATTCTTTAAACTAGTAGTGCTTCGAAAACTATCTGCATCACATTGGGAGAAACTGGATTCATGACAGCTTCGAAAGCTATCCGCACTACGCATGGAGAAACTGGGTTCATGAGAGCTTCGAAAACTATGTGCATCACGTTTGGAGAAACTGGATTCATAAGAGCTCCGGAAACTATCGGCATTATGTTTGGAGAAACTTGATTGATGAGAAGATTTCGAAGACACAATGCGCAAACTTGGTTTCAAAAATTCTTGATATTCATATTTTGACCTGCAATCACAATTAAAATGCCACACTTAACCATTGACCAGATTCGCACCATTGGGATGTGTTTGTTTATAGAGACACCACAATGATTAATCTATGCTTATTGAAGGAGGTTGGAAGAAAATCTGAGCTCATAGCCTAATAGGACAGTTCATATCAGTTTCTATCTAAAGCAGCCTGCTTAACAGAAAAATGCTAAGAAGAGTATGGTGCAAAGTATAGATGCAAACATGTCTAACCGAATGAATTTTGTGCGCTCTTCCTGACTGGAATCTGGACGAGGTTTTGCATATCCTTCTGGAATATAAGCTTCATAAATTGAATTAGCAGAAGAATTTCCTCCAACTTCAATCATTGCATCAATATCATCATCTGACCATTCATCCCCCACAGACAAAACCTGGAAGTATAAAGTAATGAGCTGAGGAATTTATACTCGCTGAGAAAAATAGATAAACAAGTTCAGCATATAATATGCAACTAGCCTACTATTACAGATGCATTATATATGCACACTACACTGATTTTAGCGACTCCATTGAAAAGAAACAGTAAATTTCAAAACATATCATATGATGGCAATGGCATGAAAGAACAAGGCTGCCCCGCAAGCATCTTCAACATAAGGTAGAAAATAGATGCAGCCAAACATAAAACAGAGTTGATCAAACTGATTTCATAAGTACAGCCATATAACAACTATGTAATAGTATCTTAGACTTTAATTAAGACAGAAATGAAGAAGGAACTTGGATTTGAATATTCCTCACAAGAAAAAGGAAATTCTTAAGTACAATGGATTAGAAATAGTTACCCTTGATATATGAGTATCAAGACTTCTGTGCACATTGTAACATTTAAAGCATAAAAATACTCCAATATTAGCCGACCTGAAAAAGCAGTTTAAAAAAAAAATCATCACAACTAAGAAAAGGTAACTTGGACTCTACAGTCTTCAGTAGATTTCAGTCTCTGTAGCTACTTTCCTACAGCTTAATTACGAAAATGCCTTATCAATCTTCCACAAAGATATTCAATAGTCTAACGCTGGTTTTGAGAATCATATCGACTAAACCATAAATCACAAAACATAGTGAGTAGACTTACGCCCATTTAGGTTGTGGAGCATTACAATCAGCACAAAATTGATTATCCTTTTGGAGCAATAAGTCCTTGAATTTTCTTTTACCTGTAAAACAACTACCAATCATTTTACTTCTCAAGAAAAAGTAAGTGAACATAGCTTTGCATTTCACAGTTTTTAAACCTGACCTATTTTTCAAATATAAAGCTTGACCCTAGTCCGGTATCTGTCTAAAGTCTAAAGCTTTTTAAGCTTGAAATTTTTCAAATGCTTAGCCAGCCAAAATATATTTTTAAAGACCAACTTTTGCACTCAGTTCTTTGAAGAGTTAACTGCCTATATACTTGACTTTGAAGATATATAATAAGTTGAAAATAATTCTTTATATGAAACAGAATCTGAAATTTCCAGTTATCAATATAGCTTACTTTTTACAGGCCTCCCAAATTCAAGAGGTTTATTTCTCATCGCCACTGACATGCTTAAACAAATACCAATTCCAATAATAGCAACTAGCAAGCAACCCAAACTATCTGAAAAGAAGAAGCAATAAAAATAACAAATCTGGTTAATCAATCAATTTCTTTTTCTTTTTCTTTTTTCAAGAATGACAACAGAAATCTTATTTCCTTGCATAAATAACATAATCCTATCAACAAGTAATTATTCAGTGAAGAATTAGAATGCATCAAAATCGTTATTTTGTATATTTGTTACATAATACATCTTTACACACAATCATACACATGCACTGTTCCAGCAGCTAGATGCCAATCTCCAGAAGCATCAACATTTTTCAATCGAAATCAATAAATTAAAAAGATCAATTATTTTGCATTAAACCAATCATACCCAAAGAAATCCACGACTCAAACAGGGGAAAAAGGGGAATTTCAACACATACGCACACAGAGAGAGAGAGAGAGAAAGAGAAACTGGGAATTGTACGTGTTTAAACGTGAAGGCAAGAAAGAAGAGGAGCGACAAACATAACATAAAATAAAATTACCAGGGAATGAAGGAACCGAATCAAAACGCGTACGTTTGAAAAATCCGCAGACACACGCGATTGAAAAGTACAAGGTGGAAGTGCGAGCAATGATTGATTCTATTATATTTATATGGCAGAATTTGTTGAAAGATACGATGAAAGGTGGAACGACCACTTTTGTATTGTTTTGTTTTGTTTTTTTTTTTTTTTAATTTCAGTTTGTTCCTTAGGCTGTGTTTAGTTTGGACTTTGGAGACAGAGACTTATCTGAATTATATCTTATTTAAGATTTAAGATAAATATAGATATAAAATATAAATATTATTGAAATATTTTTAATTATTAAAAAATATTATTTAAAATTTTAATTTCAGATCACCTAACATAATATTAACTTTCGGTCTTCTAATTTTTATTTCAATTTTTAAAAACAAACACTATCTTATTTTTATCTTTTTTTTTAATCTAAATCTTATTTTCATCTTTTAATTTGTTTGAAAGTAGTGGATCGAGAGGTTTAACCACATTCCAGGGCGAAACCTTGTTGTATTTCCCCACACTTTTGTGTCCAGTAATAACTTTATTATTTGTGTGAAATTCTCGTTAATCTGTTTCTTAAATATTGCTCAAAATTTCATTTTAAATTTAAATTGTAAACTGCTAATACAAACAAGTATGAAACGAGGAGATGTTATAACTTATAACAAGTTAACAGTCTAGTTGGTATGGTACAAAATATAACTAATTACCTTAAAATGATTAAAGATACAATCATGCTTTGTTTTATAAAAAGATGAGTCATCAATTAACTACGCATTTGG
>NC_029787.2:136047536-136049539 GCF_000816755.2 Arachis ipaensis | reverse complement strand
TACATAATAATTAATTTTTAGTGTATTTGTAATTTTTTTGTATTTACTGTATTACAACGAATATTAATACATTTTGAATAAACTAAAAAATAATGTGAGCGTAATACTCCTGATATGGAAAAAAAATATAAACAAAAGACTCGACGATGGCAAAAGCAATTGGCAGTATGTTGCTGTTTCCGTCTTACGCCACCGCAATAAGCAACACTCCACCGTACCTGCCATATAGATGCGTGCCGTCTACAGATACAAACGGCTTGCAATGCTTGAAGGCCTCGACACATGACGGAAAAGCCCAAAATACTTTGTCGAACATGCTACAGTCGCGTACTATGAGATGTCCATCGTAGTACGGTTTGACGCGTAGGCCACAAATGGTCCCAGAAAAACAGCTCTGCAGTGCCTCTAGGAGCTTCGACGCCTTGTTGTAGGACTCTTCCCAATCCCCATAGATCCATGCAATTGCCTTCTGCTTTGTCATCCACACCTTTTTGTATGAGGGTTTGAAGTGATAGCTTGCCTGGACCGCACCTTGCAAGACCGGGATACTGACAGAGGGGTTGGACTATATCAAGGGCAATATGACCCTGCAGATGAGACTGCTATCTAATTGACAATGGTCTTAAGACATGGTGGGTGCTAGACAACTGTGTGGTCCACCAAACCTCCGAACCTCCTTAGTCACAACCAAACATTTATGCTTCAACTATATCTCTAACCTACATAACATATCATACAAAAGTACTCAAAATCACAATTAACTTTGAACTTACCAGTATCCGAGATTCTGACGAAGGGTCACACGGAGGCTTCATTGACACCTATTGTCAGCTTGACGGCACTGCACATGGTACTTTAACCGGTCAGACTCGATCACCCGGTACTCAGCACTCCTGCGAATACTGTAGTTCTTCACACCCTGAAGCACCGCCTCTCAGCTTCTGAACCTGTTGCCAACCCGAAACTCAACCCCGCCGTCTAGGTTGTAATCCTCTTCACATGTGCTAGAAACCGGGGGTCCTCTCTTGCATCGCATCTAGATGCAGACTGTGATAGTGACTTGGGACTGCCGTTAGCGCCGAAATCGGGTGAGATAGAGGCAGCACATGGCGCGCCACAGTCCCGCCAGGTGTCTCCGGCACAAACTCATCCTCATCACCACCATCGAACGACTCACTGTCCGCACTATCTGCCACATAATCTTCATCCGACTCCTCCTCACCCTCCTCAGCTCCTCTGCCTCATGCTTTGGAATGGCGACATGAATGGGCAGTAGTGTGAGAGGTCGGTCGTCCTGCACATAGGTATCGTGTACTGAACCACCACTACCACCATGACCCACCTCAGCCGACAGCTCCATTACCTGTTCTACCATGATCTTCCCATGGATGTCGAATATCAGTCGCACATGCTCGTCCCCTTGAAGTCGGAATAGTCGAAACCGGATGACTCAGTTTTTTATGGGTGCCAACAACCTATACCCCACCCTTCCTATCTCCCTCGCTTGTGTACCACCGAACTTGCTCAATATCAAACTCTTCAAATCCGACAACGTATCCACACGCTGAGTGTGAAACAATATCGAATCCTCACACTCAAATGTCACCCCGTTGTTGCCATTTCTCATACAACAATTGGGATAAACAAGCACAACTATGAATGGACTATTACTGGCCATTGAGCTTTGTTTTTGTGAGAAAAACGAGACAGAAAAAGGATATGAAATGTATGTAAGAATAACCAAGGGTTGCACATCCTTTTATAGCAGCTGAATATTTGTCTTTTTATATTTCGTTTACATGTAAACGAGATATACACGTATCACGCTAACGTACCTTATCTCGTTTACACTGTAAAGGAGATACATGCATTGTCATCTCGTTTACACTGTAAACGAGATAAGACAAAGGAATTAAAATCGGTAAATACTTTTAAAATTATTTATTTTAATAAATATTACATTTATTTTATTTATTAAAATAAAAAATTCAGAATTATTTTTG
>NC_029787.2:136043592-136046882 GCF_000816755.2 Arachis ipaensis | reverse complement strand
AGAAATTAACGATTAATTTACTTTTTTATTTTTGTTAATAGTTTTAATTTTTAAAGCGTGTTTTAGTGGAGGTATATAAATGGACGGCAAAGCAGGTGGTGGCCAAAAACTAATTGTGGCTACAATTATTAGGGGCAGAGGATAGTGGCTGCCAACTAAATTAATTGGAATAAAAGAACAAAGTTGTATAAAGATTAAAGAACATATTTATTAACTATTAAGCCGTTTTCAAATTTGTTTTATAATTAAAAAAAATTAATTAATCAAATTTTTACTAAAACGTTACAGTTTCAGTTGTACCATGTATGTAGTAAATTAGTAATATAGGCATAGATAATAAATCGATAAGTAGTTATTAATATCTAAAATAACAACAGCAGCACCAATAATAATAATATTTTTACCTAGCTTTGTAATCATTCAACAAATGTTTAACATTAAAAAGATGATGCGATTAGTAGGATATATTATTGATTTTTTTTAATCTATATATTATTAAAGATGTGAGAGGAAAGAGATAAACAAATTGAGAATCATAATCAATAAAAAAATAACCAAAATATTAACTTTTATTATGACAAAAAAAACCTTCTTTACAACAACTAACTAACTATATATATATATACATACTATGCTACCTTGCACTAATCATTAAAGAAGAAGTAACTAAACAGCATGCTATATAAAGTAATATTCTCCCTTAAGTTAGGAGGATTGGACATAAAAATATCTAACAACCTAAGTTTGTCATACAATGTACTGAACGATTTTAGTGCCAAAGATTTAGTCATAATGTCTGCAATTTGCTTATGTATAAAATTTAGTAAAAGATGAATTAAGCTCTTTTATAATTTTTTTTTCATAATGTGATAATCAATCTTAATATACTTTGTATGCTCGTGAAATATTAGATTGGTAACAATTTAAATGGCATATTTATTATCACAGTACAAATTTATAGATTTACCAAGAGGTTCTTCTAAGTCATTCAACACATAATTAAGTCATTGAATTTTTTTGGTGGCCAGTGCAAGAGTCCGATACTCTGCTTCAGAGGAAGAAGTTGCGACAATTACTTGCTTTTTGCTCTTTCAAGTGACAAGAAAGGAACCCACATAGAAATAATATGTTGAAATCGATCGTGCGAGTTGGGGCATCCAGTCCAATTAGAATCAGAGAATCCAGTGAGAAATAAATTGGAATTGGCCGAGAAGAACAACCCTGCTGTCGGAGAGTTCTTTATGTACCTAAGGATCCTATGTGCTGCTTGCAAGTATTTAGTTGTAGGACAATCCAAAAATTGGCTGAGTTTGCCAATTACAAAGCTTATATCCGGTAGGGTGTGCATGGCCCGGTTCGGCCCGAAGACCTGGCCCGGCCCCGAACACTTTAAGGGCTATTTTGGTGTGATTTCATCGGGTCTAGGGTCGGATAAGGGTCTCAAAAATAGACCCGATCATTATTTCGGGTCGGATCCGGGCCATGGCTCGGGTCACCCGAAGTCGGTCCGGTGGCCCGGCATCATACACAATTAATATTTTGTGTTATTAGTGATGGATGATGGTTATTCTTATGTGAAATTTAAGTATTGTAAACCTTAATATTTTGTGTTATTAGTTATTATAAGACTATAAGTTAATGTTTTATGTTTAAAATGCATAAAATTTTAGACTAATGCATAATATTGTGTTATTTATATTGATTTAAATATTTGGTGTTATTAGACAATATTAGTATTCATTATGGTTATGCTTTAATTTTAGAGAAGAGTTGGTTCTTGTTATATGTTTTTAAGTGAATTTTACCATGTCAAATAATGGTTGGAATCTTGAAACTTTGGATATTTTCACATGCTAGCTTATAAGAAGGTATTAAGGTAATATAATGTTAACGGCCCGGTTTTTACCCGGTATAATCATGGCCCGAAAGTGTATAGGTTTTATCGGGTCTAGGGCCAGGTTCGGGTCTAATAAATAGGCCTGGTATATATTTTGGGTCGGGTCTGTGTCACATCAAACCCGGTTTCACCTGGCCCATGCACACCCCTAATATCCGACCTTGTGTTTGAGAGATACAATAGTTTTCCAATAATTTTTCTATAATTAGAGGAATTAGGCAGATTATCTCCATCATCCTTGCTCAATTTCGCCCCATAGTCCACGGGACTGGAGGCAGGCTTACAATGCTCAAAACCAGTGTCCCTCAAGAGATCTAAAACATATTTCCGCTGATATAAAGCTATGCCTTTTGAAGACCTAGCAACCTCTAAGTCAAGGAAAAACTTGAGATCACCTATGTCCTTAATCCAAAACCTGTCATGCAAAATCTGCTTCATCCTTTCAATTTCAAACAAATCGTCTCCCGCCAACACTAAATCGTCAACATAAATAAAAATGATTGTAAAATCGGTACTTTGTGATTTAGTAAACATGTTGTAATCAGATTTATACTTATTATATCCTAACCCTAGCAGAAGAGATTTCAGTTTGAAGTTTCTACTAGCTTGTTTAAACCCATATAGAGACTTTTCAAGCTTGCAAACCTGACTCGGAGCTATCGCGAGACCTTCGAGAGGTTTCATGTACATTTTCTCATTAAGCTCACCATGTAGAAAGACGTTATTAACGTCGATTTGCTTCAAATGCCATTCCTTGACAGCAGCCAGTGCCAAAACAACACGCAGTGTTCCTAGCTTGATAACGGGACTAAACGTATCTTTATAGTCAATTCCGGAGACTTGAGTGAATCCTTTTGTCATGAGGCGAGCTTTGTGTTGTTCAACACTACCATCAGGGTGGTATTTGACCTTAAACATCCACTTACAACCAATCGCCCTCTTATCATTTGGAAAGAAAGTCAATGTCCAGATTTTGTTCTCATTCAGAGTATCCAATTCAATTTGGATGGTTTCTTGCCAATAAGATTTAAGTATGGCATCTTTATAGCGTTTAGACTCAATGTTTAAGATGATTAATGAGTATGCATGACGCATAGGTGAAAATAGATTTGTATGATAAAAATTTTGAGATGTGATATCGTTGATTGAAAGAAATTTTTCTGTTGTGATTATTAGTGATATTCATGCATTTATAATCTTTTAAGTATGTTGGTGGTTTATTAATGCGTGATGATCTTTTTAGTGCGTGTGATGAGAAGATAGTGATATTCATTTATATAAGTACAAAATACACTTTACAATTATTGATAAGACTGATATTGTCTTCTTTATAATATTTGAACGTGAGACTCGGAATTTTTTAAATAAAAACTGTAATAAAATGCGTCATTTT
>NC_029787.2:136041025-136043460 GCF_000816755.2 Arachis ipaensis | reverse complement strand
GGTATACACTGGTTACAACTGGTGGTAGCTTAGCTTGCCACTATTTTTTTTTTTTAAATAGAAAGATTGATGACAATAACATATTATATACTCACCATTATTAAACTATTAAAGGTTTTTTATGAAGCGACTATTATACTTGTCACGGCAACGCTTGATGCATCTATCCCTCAGTTTACCTGTATGCATTCTCTTGCATCTGTTGATACATCCTCGCAGTGTATTCTCCGAATCGCTTCTCATATAATTAGATGCAACAATCTCATCAAATTCTTCAACAATTGCAAAGTAACAAATAATCACACTAATAATCAATAATATTGTTATTCCAAGTGCTATACTACTCCTTGCCATAGATCTTGCTCTTATAATCACAAATTTATAATAAAGCACCTTTTATATATAAGTTTAAAATCTATTTTAATGTTATTACATAAAATATGATTTTGAGAATTATTCTCAGGATATTTCTCTTTTAGTCGGTGTCTCCTCTCCACACCAAAAGTTACAAACTATTAAAAAAAACAAAAGATAACCATTCTATATTTTAGAATAACTTATTATTACTTTAATTGATTTAATTAGATTATCTCTTGGTGCACGAATTCCCACATCTCGTACAATTGTATCAGTAAGTGCATTGAGTCGTCCAAGTAATACTTGAGTGAGTCAGGATCGATCCCACGAGAATTCTGGTTTGAAGCAAGTTATAGTTATCTTACAGGTTTTAGTCAGGCGGATAGAAGAGTTGTTGGATTGAGGTTTAATTGCATTAAAAGAAATAAAGAAAAATGTATGAAATACTTTGTAAATTGAAATGTAAACAGTGATAAGAACTTGGTTAAGGTTTAGAAATGCTTCGTCTTTCTGACTTAACTCTGGTATTACTGTCTTCTTCAAGTGTGAATGATTTCTTCAATGGCAGGCTGTATGTAATCAAGGCCGCGGTCGCCAATCTCCTCCAGATCTGAACACCAGGGTTAGTGCGCATCCAGTCTGATTGAGGGTGAAGTTCTTACAGTCCATTCTCCTTAATGATCATACTCAAAGTGCCACATACAAGGTCAGATCTTCCGGATCAGAGAATGCTACATCTTTGGGTTCTAGTCTCTACCACAGAGACCCTAATCTCCCCGTAAATCGGCTGAACTGGTGTCTCGAGAAGTCCCCAACGAAGTCGTGGATTAGCCGTCTAAGAGATGTATAATCAAGCTGGCGGTTCGATGCTTTCCTGGCTCGTATTCCCACGAATCCAAGTAGACACGGGTGGTTGTTAGGCACGCGGTCTTAGTATAATGAACGGAGCTGGTTGTCACTGGCCATCCCATTCACCATGTTGAAGAATGAATATACATCTTAAAATTGAATCAAACACGGATTGAAGAGAAACAGTAATACTTTATTAATTCATAGAACTCAGCAAGGTTCCTCCCCTCAACCTAGGAGGTTTAAAAACTCATATTGAAAGGAAAATATAATGTAAAACTCGAAATATGGTGTAAAGTCTTAGATGTTGTTGTTGTTGTTCGAATGATATAAATCTAATCCCTTAAATACTTAACTAATGACTAGTAAAGATAAAATTGTCTTTTTAGTGCTAAAATCCACTTCTGGAGTCCACTAGGTAAGTGTTTGGGCTGAGTTTTGATGACATCCACGTGCTAGGAGGCCTTTAGGGAGTTGAACGCTGGCTAGGTGGTCCTCTCTGGGCGTTTGGACACTGGTCTCTACTCCTTGGGCGCTGGACGCCTGGAAGGGGGTAGGAGGCTGGCGTTGGACGCCAATTTTGGGCCTTCTAATCTGAAGCAAGGTATGGACTATTATACATTGCTGGAAAGCTCTGGAAGTCAGCTTTCCATAGCCGTTGAGAACGCTCCATTTAGACTTCCGTAACTCCAGAAAAGCTATTCCGAGTGCAAGGAAGTCAGATCCGGACAGCATCTGCAGTGCTTTCTCTATCTCTGAATCAGACTTTTGCTTCAGCTTCTCAATTTTATCCAGAAATTATCTAAAATTGCATAAAAACACACAAACTCAACGTAGAATCTAGAAATGTGAATTTAACACTAAAACCTATAAAAACTTAATGAAAACTAAATAAAATATGCTAAAAATTATATTTCTATTATTTTTATTTTTTGGAAATTTTGTTTTTATATGAATCACTGACAATTAAAAAATGAAAAATATATGTATATATTATGTTTTTATTATCGCATATGCCTTCTGATAATACTTAAATGTTCTAATTAAAAAAACTATATCATCAAATACACAAATCGTTTTCACTTGTAAAAAATATTTGTTTTCAAACTAATACTTTTTTTTAGTTCTTTTGTGTTTTCACTGCTATATTCTTGATTTTTTCTTACTTTTAAAAAATATTATCAAATCACATTAAAATATTATTTATTTATATTAATAATATTTTAATA
>NC_029787.2:136033248-136040870 GCF_000816755.2 Arachis ipaensis | reverse complement strand
CTATAGTATCCCTTGTAGTGGTATAACCATTTATTTATTTTTATAGAGGAGTGTTAGATAACTAATAAATTTTGTAATTTATAATTATCAATTAGTTATTATCAATGTTTTTAATGGTATGAGATTAATGGTGTAGGATTATTCTTTTTTTATTGATTAAATACTATAGGAGACTCGAACCCACAACCTCTTAATTGAGTATGGGGAGTCTATGCCATTTGAGCTAACTAGACTTTCTCATTTTTATATATAACGTTGAAAAAGTATTATTATTAATGTAAATGCGTAAAATATTGAAAAACATGAAAAATCATTAGAATTAACTTCTCTTATTTATCTCTTCTCTTTCATATCCCTTTTCCTTTTGTTTTTCTTGTTTCACGTTTTCTATCTATCTTTTTCTACTATATTTGTTATCAAGTTCATTCAGCATTTATACCAATGTTGCTTCTTCTCCTGCTAGCGGTTGTGTTCTTTAATATTTGCAAAAAATCAATTACCCAAAGTTACAACTTACAAAACTAAAGCTATATAATTTTATAGTACACCAAATTCATTAGCAGTTATAGAAGAGTGAAATATGTAAAGTTTGCAAACATATAGAGTCAAATAAAGGAAAAATTACCAAAAGTATTCATAAAGTTTACAAACGCTCACAAAAGTACTTATAAACTAAGGAAATTAACGCTGTACCCATAAAAGATGGGTTCCGTATGACAAAAGTATTCAAATCTTAATTTTTTGTTGATTTTTTAATAAAATTTCTAAACTACCCTACACTCAACCTCAACTCACTTTTTCAACCTTTCATAACTCAATTTGCACCAACTCTTACCATAGAATCCAAAATTACTCCTACAACAAACCAGACCGAAATCAATGATAGTGATGGTGGTGGTAGAGGATCGGACCTCAATCGATTCACTTAAAAGTTTATAATTCATATCCAAACCAAATTAATCAAACACTAAAAAATACTCAAAACATAAAAATTTTCAAATCCATTCATCCAATTTCAATTCACTTTAGCAAAACTAGAAATAGAAAAAGCCATCAACCATAAAAATCAACAAATTCATTCATCCAATTTGAAATTTATTTCAGCAAAAATCAGAAATAGAAGTAGATTTAAAAAAAACAGTATCATTTTAATAGTAACTAAATCAATTTCTGAAAAGAAGAAAAATAAAATAAAAATGTTTTTAAAAAAAGAAATACATTTTTCTTCGCCGATCGACTGTAACATCGTCAATGGCAGAACCTTCATCCACAGTGCCGCCTCCCTTTCTTCTCTGATTTCTCTTTACCGAACCCGCTTTCTGCATGCAAGAGTACCACGACCCCTCTCTCTTTTCAGGTGTGCGACGACAGTATTCTCCTCGGCTAGGTCAAACGCGCCACGACGACGTTCTCCCCGGCTGCAACAGGCGCGCTACGGCAGTATTCTCCTCAGGTTGGGTCACAGGTGTGCGATGAAGGTGTTGTAGTCACTTTAATAGTGAGAGAAAGAAGCAGTGAGAGGGGAAGAGATTAGCAGTAATGGAGTAGGTGGGTGGCGGACGGCAATGAGGAAGTAGGAGGAGAGTTTCTGTGACTTTATGAGAGTTTTTGAGGGATAAATGAGGAGAGAGGAAGAAGAGAAGAGAGGGAGTGACGGTAGAATGGGGTTAGGGTGGGGTAGTTTAGGAATTTTATTAAAAAATCAACAAAAAATTAGGATTTGGATACTTTTGTCATACGAAACCCATCTTTCATGAGTACAACATTAATTTCCTTAGTTTATGGTTACTTTTGTCAACGTTCATAAACTTTATGGGTATTTTTGATAGTTTTTCCTCAAATAAATAAGAACCTAACACAATGATGAGTTCCAAACATAAAAAAAAAATAATTCTAATAAAAAATAAAGAATTAGAGAAAAAAGATAAAAAAATATTTTTATATAAATCGAATTAAACTAATTTGAATTACATAATATAGTAGTAAATTGAAACACATAGATTCAAATTACATGAAACATTATTTTAAATATAAATCGAATTAGTTAAATTCAAATTATACATTATAGTACTAAATCGAATTAATGTGATTTGAATTAGAATGAAACAATATAAATCGAATCAGCTTGATTCGATTTACTACTTGTAAGTTGAAACAGAATATTGACATTTATTACTTTTAAGTTAATTGTTTATTTATTCTATATTAGCTTTAAAACATAAATTAAATGTCAATAAAAAAATACCTCATTTGGATTCAAATGAAATATTAAAAAAATCAGAATAAATAAGAATAGAAATCCAACTTTTGTGTTTTAGTTCAAATTTAAGAAAATCTATATTTTTATAAACTTATGAATTTAAAACAGAACATTAAACGATTTCTAAAAATTCATTAAAAATTATCCTTTAATTTATTAGTATCTAAAAAATCATTATCTGAACTTTTGATGTTGAATTCAAATTTAAAATCATTACATTGATTCAATTTAGTATTATAATGTATAATTTGAATTTAACCAATTCGATTTATACTTAAAACAATGTTGCTATGTAATTCGAACTCATGTGTTTTGATTTACTACTATATTGTGTAATTCGAATTAGTGTAATTTGATTTATATAAAAATATGGTTGGAGATATTTATGTAACATTATTTAGTTTAGGTGATTCATGTAATATTGGCATTGGTTTGGTTTATATAAGATATTTACCAAAAAAAATATTTTTGAGTACAAATAAAAGATAATAAAATAAATCATTAAAGAGAATCAAGATTCAAGAGTATGAAATTACTTAAAAAAAACAAAAATTATGAAATCGACGTGTCCCTTTGACTGAAATCAAGATTATCTTGAGACTTTTCTTTTATTAATTGATTATTTACGATACATATATTAATTGTTATTTTAAGTATATTGATGAGTAGATATTTTATACGTTTTTTGGCATCATTTTCATATAATTTTTAGTATGTTTTGTTTAAGTTTTATTAAGTTTTCATAGATTTTAGTGAAAAATTCACATTTTTGGATTCTACTTTGATTTTGTGTGTCTTTATGCAATTTCAAGTATTTTTTTGCTGAAATTAAGGAGCTGGAGCAAAAGTCTAATTCAAAGACAGAGAAAGCATTCCAGATGCTGTCTGGATCTGACCTCCTTGCACTCAAAAGATCTTTTCTAGAGCTACAGAAGTCCAAATGGAGCGTTCTCAACGGCTATGAAAAGTTAACATCCAGAGCTTTCCAGCAATATATAATAGTCCATACTTTGCTTCATAATTGAAGGCCCAAAGCTGGCATTCAACGCCAGCCTCCTGCCCTATTCTGGCGTTCAACGCCCAAAGAAGAAGAGGCCTCCTAGCACGTGGATCTCAATCAAGTTCAGCCCAAACACTCACCAAGTAGGTCCATAAGTGGATTTTAGTACTAAAAGACTGTTTTACCCTTCTTATGTAATCCTTAGTCATTAGTCTAGTATTTATTCAAGAACTTTTACAATCTTAGGGACCTTTTGACACTTTACACGTTTATCATTGTATTTTCTATCAGTATGAGTTTCTAAACCTCTTAGGTTGAGGGGAGGAGCTCTACTGAGTTTTATGGATTAATAAAGTACTACTGTTCTATCTCAATACGTGTTTGATTCTCTATTCTAAGATGTATATCCGTTATTCATCATTATGAATGCGTTGAACCGGTACAAGGTTATCTCATTCTACAGGGGTCCAGAGTGAGTCTTTCATCGGACAATGATGAACCACCAGCTTGATCATACATCTCTTAGACGGCTAATTCACGACTTCGTTGGGGACTTCTCGAGACACCAGTTCACCCGAAGTACGGGAATATTAGAGTCTTTGTGGTAGAGTCTAGATCCAAAGGCGCAACATTCTCTGATCCGGAAGATTCGACCTTGTCTGTGGCGTTTTGAGTAGGATCACTAAGGATAATGAACTGTAGGAGCTTCACCCTCAATCAAAATGGATCCGTACTAACCCTAGGTTCAGATCTGGAGGAGCATTGGCGATCTTATAATAAAGGCATTGATTACATACAACCTGCCATAGAAGAAATCATTCACAGTTGAAGAAGACAGTAAGACCGGATGGATCCAGAAGAATAAAGCATCTCCAAGCCTTAACCATCTTCATATCATTGCATTCACCATCAACTGAGTAACGTTTTATTTATTTTCTTTTCATGCGGATTAAACAAACAAACAACTATTCTATTCGCCTGACTAAGATCTATAAGATAACCATAATTTTCTTCAAATCACAATCCTCGTGGGATCGACCATGACTCACTAAGGTATTACTTGGACGACCCAATGCACTTGCTGGTTCAGTTGTACGAAGTGTGAGAATTCATGCTACCAAGTTTTTGGTGCCATCGCCGGAGATTGTTCGAGTTTGGATAACTAACGGATTATCTTGTTGCTTAGATTAGGTAATTTCCTTTTATTTACAGGTTTAGTTTTATTTTATCTGAGTCTTTTATTTTCTTTTCAAAAAATTTTTCTTTTCTTTATCGATCTTTATTTTTTGGTTTGAGTCTTTTGTTCTTATTCTTGTTTTTTTCGAATTTCTTTGAGATATCTATTTTATCAATATTTTTTTTAAAAAAACCATTAATGTTAGTACATGGTGTAATAAATAAATTAAATGATAGAAACACGTACTTATATTTTGTTTGGTCAAAATTTTTGTAAGATACTATAATTTAAATTTGCAATATTAGTATATTAATAGTGAAGTGGAGAAAAAAAATATAATATCATATAAAAAATTAAATTATAATTGTAATTTATGATTTGAATCATAATTTAAATATTTTAAACAGAATAATTTTATTTAGAGAATTCATAATTTAAACATAATTTTTATACATTTAATAGCTACATTCAAGTTAATACACTTAATACCATATTAAAAAAATGAACAATGCACATCATATTATTTATTTATTAATTAAATTATTATAATTCAAATTAATTTTAATAGATTAATTTAAAATTATAATTTCAGTTTTATCACGTGCATGGCACGGGTTATTACACTTGTAAAGTATAAGAAGCCAATGTTGTGTTAGAAGTCAGTACATTTTGTAATTTGTAGTTATTAATTAGTCATTATTAGTATTTTTAATGATGTGAGATTACATCTAATAGTGTAAGATTACACACTCTTTTCTTGATAGTTAAATGCTGATTAGATTTTAATAAAAGTGTTGGCCATAAAATTTTCTCTTTATTTTATTTCAGCCAATCTTTTTCCTTTTTCTTTTAAAATAATTTTTTTCCTTATTTCTATATATGAATGTGGTACATGAAGATGAGATAAATGGGAATAAAAAATAAATGAGAGAAAAAGAAAATCGCAAAACATTGATAGGAATTGTATATTAAAAATGTATATACATTATATTTAAAAAAATTATGGTATCAAAAATTAATTGTAATTAATATCAATATCAATAATTAATTTTTATAATTATTTTTGTACTATTAAAGACTACATATAGTGTTTCTTTTTTGTAGAATGAAAAAGGTTGTGATTCATAATATTTTCGTAAAGTTATATCGTATGGATACAAGATTAATTAGATAATAAATTGAATTTTAATTAATATGTTTTATTTTCTGCTCATATTTTTTCATTAATTATTTTACTTTTTATATTTACAGTAAATATTGAATGTAAAAAAGAAAAAATAATATTGAATGTTATTTATTTTATTTATTTAGAGTCCTAATTAAATTTAATATAATTATAGCAAGTATTTAGAATTAATAATAACATGATACTATAATTTTAAGTTGTATAATATAATAAAAAATATAACAATTTATGTATGCTTTCTATATAGCAATAATATTATATATATTTATATATCTCCTCTTTTAACTTTTTTCTAAAAATATTGGCATATAATTAATGTATAGTGAATTGTTTATCAATTATTTATCATCTAGAAAATTCGTACCTCAGACATAGATCTTCTTCTGTTTATTATTTTTCATATCTAAGGGCTACTAACTACGATTCTATCAACAGTGTTACCTATAGTAGATTATGTAATGAAAAAGTTTGAAAAATAAAGGCAAGAATTATAAGGCTATGGAAAGTCTCATCCAAATTTGACAAGAACAAGACGACTTACATAGAAATGGTTCTCATGGATGATAACATAAGTTGATTATTTTTCATGATTCTTTCAAGTGATACTAGGTCCATTTTATAAGTATTTTTTGTTTATATTTGAATATTTGATACCCTTGCACGAATCAAAGACGGTGCGATTTTATAGATTTGTAAGTGCTTATAGTCTTTATATTTAATTTGTTTTAGAGTGTAATAAATTAATAATAGCCAATATATTTGTTGGTGGATTATTTAACTATTATTATATTATTTATGATCACATTCAGTATATATGTGTGATTTATTGAAAAAAGTAGATTATTAAAACTGATTAATAACTATTTTAGAGTTAATCCAATTAAATAATTAACACTAGATTAAAAAAAAACAAACAATGCATAACATGTTACTTTTTTATTAATCAAATTACTATAATTCAAATTAATTTAAAAAAATAATTTAAAATTATAATTTCAATCTTCTCACGTGCATGGCACGGGTAATTACACTTATATTTTTAAAAAATAACATATATATTTAAATATATACCTATTTAAGTATTAAAAAAATTAAGAAAATAAATTAGATCTCTCAATCATCACTCAATAACTTTGTTAGAGTTTCTTGAATTAAATTCTACTTGTTTACCTTTGTTGAATTTCTTGAGATGACTAGTTTACATGTGAAACGTATTATGAAAAATAAAATTTTGAGTATAAAACTGATGATCATATTTAAAATTTAAAAGTGGTAAAAATAATATTGATAAAAAGTAGAAAAATTTTAGTATTTAAATATCTATTTTTCGATATTGTCTACTAGTATATTGTAGATTGTATTCTTTAATTGCCCAACTGCAAAGGCCAAAAGGTGACAATACTCAATAGAATTAAGTAGAACATATTTTTCCCACTTCACTTTTTCATTATATTGACAAAGTCACAAAGGCATCATTTTTTTTTGGGCTACTTTTAGCTATATTTTTCAAGAGTAATTGTACATTTTTATCATGGAGTTCCAGGAAACCACATCGATCCTTAGAGGGTATCTTGCGGAAGAGGCCACGTGAGGGGAAGAAGGCACGTGACTCCTGCAAGGTTTGTGTGTTGAGGCGGTGAGTGGGGGCATGCTTGTATGAAGCGGTGGTTGCAACAGCTGAGAAGGGTCTCCTCCAACAGTTTCCAATGGCGGCGCCAGCGATTATGAATCTTAGATTGAAATGAGTTCATAGGATTCGTTGAGATTTTGTGTTACATTTTGTTTGTTTGAGATCGTATTTGCAGGCACAAGAAAAGTTCAGCAAACGTGAACACATGCTTCGCTAGTTACTCAACAAAAAGTACCATGCAAAAAAGAAAAAGAAAAAGGTATAAATATAATACAGAGTAATACCCAAATTCAGTATTCAGAATAATTTCTAACCATTTTTAATTATAAATGAATTCTTAACTTTTTATTTATTAGATAAATTAATAAT
>NC_029787.2:136024312-136033218 GCF_000816755.2 Arachis ipaensis | reverse complement strand
TCACATAGCTAAATTGGTTAAGAATCAAAATGATGTAGATATTTTAAATTAAATTTAGTTATATATATTTTGTTTGATTTTTGATGTAAATCGAATTAAATTGATTTGATTTATATTATATATGATGTATCAGTAGTAAATCGAATTAACTTGATTCGATTTACTACTAATACAACATATATGTAGAATTCGAATCAACTTGATTTGATATATTACTGTACAACACATATACTAAATCGGATAAGTTTGATTCGATTTACTATTAATACAGATTATTACAGATTATTGACATTTCTTATTTTTAAATTATTCATTAACTTTGAAATATAAATATCAATAAGAAAATATTCTCATTAATTTGCTTTGAAATAAAATATCAAAAAATCAAAACGAATAAGAATAAAAATTTAAATTCTGTATTTTAGGTCAAATTCCAAAAAATCTACATTTTCACAAATTTATTATAAATTCAAAACGGAATAATAAACGATTTCTAAAAATTTGTTAAAAATCATCATTTGATTCATTAACATCTAAAGAATCATTATTACCAGAGTTTTTTATGTTAAAAAAATTAATATAAGAGAAAAGGACAAATAGGCTCCTGACCTTTTGCCCCATTTTAATTTCGTCCCTAACCATTTGAAAATACTTTTAAATTCCTCACATGCTCAAAAATTGAACGGATTAGTCCCTCCGTGCAAATGCCTCCGTCCGACCCAATGAAAAAGTCTAACATGACCTGGTGTTACGGGTGCACACGTGGCATATAAGTGGAATGGTAGTTTTGAAAACTGGACAAAAAAGTCCTTCTCCCTCAAAACTACGTCATTTTATGTGACAACCAGTTCTCCCGCCCCATTCCCTCACTCTCTACTGGTTCGCTCCAGTTCCTTTACCTCTCTGGCAACCACTTCACCGGCCAAATTCTAGTCGCCATGGCAAGCCGTCTCACTTGTTGAACTCGACCTCTTGTCCAACACGGGTCCAGTTCCCGACGAGTTCACATGGTGCTGGTCTTTCGTCTTGTTCGATATATCGTCTAACAGAATTTTCTGATAAGTTACCCGATTGAGATTTTCGTGAAAATGGAAGGGATTCTATTGGGTTCAACCAGTTCGAAGGGTTGCTCTTGGAGTAATTGACGGATATGTGAGTTTGGAATCGTTGGATCTAAGTTCGAACAACTTCTATGGTACAATTCTAGGAATCGTCTGAAGGAACTGTTCCTATAGAATAATCACTTCACTGGTTTTGTTCCGTCCATTCTCAACAATTGTTCCAATCTAGTGGGATTGGATTTGAGCTTTAACTACTTGAATGGAAGTATCCCTTCCATTTTGGGGTCACTCTCCAACTTCGATCATATGGCTGAACCAGCTCACCGGTGAGATTCCGCAGGAGCTAGGTAACATAAAGACGCTAGAATTTGATTCTAGATTTCGATGAGCTAACAGGAAGCATCTCTGCCGGTTTAAGCAATTGCACGCAGTTGAATTGGTCGAACAACAGGCTCACGGGGGAGATTCACTTGGATTGGAAAGCTTTTGAATTTGGTGATCTTGAAGCTTAGCAACAATTCATTCTCTGGAAGTATTCCACCGGAGCTGGGCGATAGCCATAGCTTGATTTGGTTGGATCTCAATACCAATAAGCTGACCGGAGCAATAACGCCAAGCAGTCGGGGAAGATTGTGGTGAATTTTATCTTAGAGTGAATTTCAGCTTGAGCTTGAGTGGAACGGTAGTTTTGAAAATTGGATAAAAAAGTCCTCCTCCCTCATATGCCACCTGTAATGCAAGGTCATTAGAATGGAGCCACGTCAGACTTGTTCATTGGGTCTGACGGAGACATTTGCATGGAGGGACTAATCCGTCCAACTTTTAAGGAGGTGAGTGACTTAAAAGTATTTTCAAATAGTTAGGGACAAAAATGTTTGCGGGACAAAAAGTCAAAGATCTATTTGTCATTTCCTCTTAATATAAAGTAGTTCTCCAAAGTGGCATAGAAATTAAAACTTGGATCTTTCTATAGTCAGAAATAACAGTTAGTTATACAATATAAAAATACTAACTATATTTATATAGTGAAATGCATCAAACCCACCAAGCTTAAATTCTGGAAAACACCAAAAGATCCATGACTGAAGTAACTACAACGGACCAGCCAATTTAACAACGTGCCTATTGGCAACACGGCACATACATCGATATACCCTAAAAGCGCGGCAGACCCTAACTATATCTGCCCAAGTCCTCTAGTCTAGCTACGTAAGGCAGCCACTGGATGTGAAGACGTGTCCTAGACTTGTCCCCAAATAGCTAAGTCGATAGCAACATCATGATGTATGCCCTCGTAAACTACCTCACAATCTCCTCATCTGTACCCTTAGGCAGCTCATTGAATGTATCTTGCATCTATGTGCACTTCACAGTGAACTTGTCAATACAATCTGGTGGAGGTAACACACTAATATCTCATTGAACCAAATCCATAGAGGTCGACCCCCCTCAATATATGTCTCGAAGTTTGTCAAACATCCACTAACGTACTCACCGTCAATAGGAAGGCCTAGCTGTTACACCACATCTTGTAACGTAAAAGTGCACTCCTCAAATGGCATATGAAAAGCATGCGTCTTTGAACGCCATCTCTACATAAAAGCGTTAACTAACGGCTCATCCAGTCTAAATTAATGGTCATTAAGTCTCGCAAAATTATACAATCTGACAATCTACAAGTATGGTATGATTTACTCATTAAGGGACATACCATGCTGTCTTCTCATGCTAATAATACATCGGATCGGCTGCAATTATGATAAAAAAAGTTAATAAAATCTAAGAACTTTTTAATAAAATTGATGACAATATTATCCCAAAATATTAAGGTCCGATCTAAAACCATACATCTTACTCTAATCTAATCTTATTAATAGAAACTAAATTCTCATTACATCTACATTCAACTAACACTAACATTTCTAATTCATAAAATAAACCTTAGGTTAGGTCACTAATACCACCAACATTTCTAATTCAAGATTTCTAACAAAATTTGTTCTCATTAAGCGATCTAATATTTATAGTCAAATACTACTAAATAAATATTGCTAACATATTTTATCTAACTAAAAAAAATTATTTCCTTACATTTTCATTGTGCGACTTCATCCAAGTGATAGATACGATCTGGGTCGTCTTCCATATATGGAGTTTTGAATATTTCCTTAGAGAATTCTCTCTTGGTACGTGTGGTTAATTAATGTTTATGACAAATGTAATTGTAATTCGTATCTACCCAATTCGAACTCTTTTATGGAGTTTGCCACTAGTAATTCGAAACAACTAGCTTCGATTTAGTTAGGGATGCACATTGTGTAAATCGAATTTGATGGATTTAATTTACTGTGGGTCTGAAAACCATTAAATCGAAACTACTTCATTCGATTTACTATGGTCTTTCTGATAAACCACTATTTTACGGTTTATCTTGTGTTCAATTGAGTGAATTTTATCAATTTTTCATACACTTATCCATACAAAATGCATGGTTTTACATTTTCCTTTCTAATCTTGTGCTATGATTGAAAACATGCTTCTTTGGTCTTAATTTAGCTAATTTTAATCCCCTCTTATTACCATTCGATGCCGTGATTTGTGTGCAAAGTATTTTCAGGTCTCATAGGGCAGGAATGTCTTAAAGGACAGAAAGGAAACATACAAAAATAGAAGGAAAGCACAAAAATAAAGTTTTGAAGAAAAGGCAGCGACGCGGACGCATGGATGACACGAATGCGTGCCTAGCGCGAAATGGCATCGACGCGAACGCGTGACTGACGCGGACGCGTGCCTTGAGCAGAACGCAAATGACGCGTACACGTGACCGACGCATACGCGTGACAAGAAAGAACTTCAATTCACGCGAACGCGTGACCCACGCGCTCGCGTGATAGATGCCACGTATAGGAATCTGCAAAAAATGCCCCCAGCAATTTCTGGACCCTTTTTCGGCCCAATTCCAAATCCAAAAACACAGAATATAAGTCAGAGAATGGAGGAAACTAAAGGGGAGATCGAACAATTCATACAACATTCATAATACATAATTTTAGGTTTTAGATGTAGTTTTCAGAGAGAGAGGCTTTCTCCTCTCTCTGAAGTTTTAGGATTAGGATTTCAATTTCTTCTCAAGTTCAATGTTCCTTTAATTTATTTTCTACTTTTATTTATTCTATTACTTTAATTGTTATTTATCTTTTCAAATTGGCTTATGAACCATTCATGTTATGATTTTCTTAATTAATGCAATTTGAGGTATTTCAGACTTATGATTATCTTATTTATGATACTTTCAACTTAATTATTAATTTATTTTCTCCCTTTGGCTTTGGTTAAGTAATTGGTAACACTTGAGTTATCAAACTCAGTAGTTGATTGGAAATTAGGATTGTTGATTAAGTTGAATCCCTCTACATCTAGTCTTTTCATAGAAGTTGACTAGGACCGAGGAATCAAGTTAATTAGTCCACCTGACTTTCCTTATTTAGTAAGGATTAACTAAGTGGGAGCAATAACAATTCTCATCACACCTGATAAGGATAACTATGATAGAAATTCCAGTTCTTATACCTTGCCAAGAGAATTTCTAATTATTAATTTATTTTTCTTGTTATTTAAATTACTTGTTCCTTATTTCAAAAACCCAAAAATATACTTTTTCCATAACCAATAATAAATCATACTTCTCTGCAATTCCTTGAGAGACGACCCGAGGTTTAAATACTTCGGTTATAAATTTTATTGGGTTTGCTTAAGTGACAAACAACTTTTTTTGTATGAAAGGATTATTACTTGGTTTAAAAACTATACTTACAACGAAAATTTATTATGAATTCTAAACCATCAATCTTCAGTTCATCACTTTCCTAAATCGAATCTATTTCATTCGATTTACTATAATTGCAGCTAAATCGAATCTACTCCATTCGATTTACATGGAGTATAATAAATCGAGTTTAGTAGCTTCGATTTATATAAAGTAATCATTCAATTCGAATATGCATGTAACGTGTTTGATTTTGGGACATTCATATAATATTAAATACCATTTTATTTGTTTAGGTGCTTTACCCTTTTTTTTATTACACATAATACACTATACATATGTTCCTTTGGTGTAAAATGTACATTTTTATATTCAAGGTTTATATTTTTCTTAATAATTATTATGGTTACTGTTCATACCCTGACCTAACGCTAAGGCCCAGAAACAAATAAGAGGCCCAATCCAAAGGAATTTACCCTCACTTTGCACCGACCTTTCCTCGAAAGGTCGGTTATTACCACGACTTGTTCTAAAGAAGTCGGGGACAAGGATTAGCTGGCAGATAATACTCATTCAAGTAAGTAACTGCCCCTAAAATATCTCAACCCACTTTCAGAAGCCATATCCCAACTTCCCTAAGATAGAGGGACAGTTATCCCCATTTAAAGGTGGAACTACTTCAACGGTGGTTATTGGCTCACCACTATAAATACACTGAGACCCCTCAGGTATTACTAAGTTCCAATACTCTCTAAACTTGCTTAGACCCTTGCTGACTTAAGCATCGGAGTGTCTTTGCAGGTACCACCCCCCATTCTCTCACACTTACAAGTTGGACGGAGGCTCCCAAACGCAAACCTGCTCGGAGGCTTCCATCCTCAGACGATTGGGCCAACCTAACGAGTCCAGCCCATTAATCACCGGTTACCCATCGTAACATTGGCGCCGTTTCCGAGGACCCGAGATATCAACCAGTGATGGCGGACAACTCACCAGAAGATGGTCATACGGCGTCCGGTTCAGAACAAGAAAATCTGGACACCGGAAATAATGACGCAGACATGACCCTCCACCAAGGAGAAAACGACCAGCACAGAGAAGGAACCTGGGGGTTAAAAAATCAGAAGGTGAACTCCTCGGAGGGACGTGAGTCAGGAAAAGAAGGACCACCCCATGTGGTCGAGTTGATGGGGTTGGTCCACGGCCACCAAGGTCATTTAGAACAGTTGGAATATGAATTAGAACGACAACGAGAAACGGAGAGAAATCTAAGGGAAGAGATAGAGCGACGAAAAGAGTTAGAAGAAAAACTCTTGAAGCTAGAATCCTCTCTTAGAAGTCGGAACTCCCGCGGCGACCGAGAAGAGTCGCCCTTGGGAGGAGAGGATCCGTTCAGTGAGGACATAATGAGGGCAAAAGTTCCAAGAAACTTCAAAAGCCCTGATATAAATCTCTATGACGGAACCACAGACCCGAAGCATCATTTAAGCAATTTCAAAAGTTGGATGTATCTGGCTGATGCTTCTGATGCAACTCGTTGCAAAGCTTTCCCAACCACCTTGTCAAAAGCAGCGATGAAGTGACAGCCTCCCTCCAAGGTCGGTCACCAGTTTTGAGGACCTCTCGCGAAAGTTTTTAATACGGTTTTCCATCCAAAAGGATAAAGTAAAGCACGCACCAAGCCTCCTGGGAGTAAAGTAGGAGGTCGGAGAATCTTTACGAGATTACATGGAAAGGTTCAATAAAGCGTGCTTAGAGATTCAAGACCTGCCCACAGAGGCAATTATCATGGGGCTAGTAAATGGACTCAGAGAAGGTCCCTTCTCCCGGTCCATATAAAAAAGAAACCCCACCTCCTTGAGCGATGTACAAGAAAGAGCAGAAAAGTACATCAACATGGAGGAGAATGCCAGGTTACGAGAACCCAGTTGGCGACCTGGACACCCTTACTCAGCAAAGGAGAAAGAAAGGGAGCCTAAGAAAAAAGAGGAGGTCGGTCCCGATAGGCCGAGGAGATATCACTCTTATACTCCTCTAAAAGTTTTCATAGTGGACGTATACAGAAAAATCTACAAAACTGAAAGACAGTCGCCCCCCAGACCCATCAAAAATAAAGGGGGGGAGCCGCGGCGATTACTGTGAATACTATAAGGTGTATGGTCACTCAACAAATTATTGCTACGACCTTAAAAATGTGATATAAAAGTTGGCCAGGGAAGGTCGACTTGACAGAAACCACATGGAAAGGTTGGACAATCATGGAAAAAGAAAGCGAGATGACGGGGACAGAAGAGACCCACCACCACAAACCCCAGAAAGGCACATACATATGATCTCGGGGGTTTTGCAGGAGGGGGACTCACTAAGTCATCTCGCAAGAGACACCTGAAGCGAGTTCACCAAGTCGGGAGCGAATCACCCGACCTCCCAACTATCTCATTCACCAAAGAGGATGGGCAAGGGGTAATGCCTGGGCACGATGATAACCAAGATCCTGAAAAACACCCATCTCCATAGAACGCTAGTAGACCAGGGGAGTTTAGCCGACATCCTTTTCAAGCCCGCATTCGACAAACTAGGGTTGGACGAAAAGGAGTTAAGGGCTTACCCTGATACCCTGTACGGGTTAGACGACACGCCAATAAAACCACTAGGGTTCATACCCCTCCACACAACTTTTGAAAAGGGGGAAAATCCAAAACTCTAAGCGTAGACTTTATAGTCGTCGACGTCGGGTTAGCATATAATGCCTTGATCGGCAGGACTACCCTAAATCGGCTTGGAGCGGTGGTGTCCACCCCTCACCTTTACATGAAATTCCCAACATATGCCGGGATAGCAACGGTGTGGGGAGACCAGAAATTGGCAAGAAAATGCTACAATGAAAGCCTGAACCTGAGAGGAAAGGGCAAGGAAGTTCACACCATAGAGCTCGGCGGAGCAAGAACCAAAGAAGAGCTGCGACCGGGAGACAAAATTGAAGAAATTCAAGTCGGTGAGGAGGAAGGAAAGAACACTAACATAGGAGCCAACCTAGAGGAAAACCTAAAACAAAGATTGACAAAGCTCTTACGAGACAATTCCGACCTCTTTGCCTGGAAAGCTTCCGACATGCCAAGGATAGACCCCGAGTTCATGTCCCACAGACTCTCAGCATATTCTGGATCGCAACCTATATAGCAGCGACGACGTAAGCTCGGTCCAGAAATGGCTCAAGTGGTAAAAGAGCAGGTAGAAGCGCTCTTAGAGGCCGGCTTCATCAGGGAGGTCAAGTATCCGACATGGCTAGCAAACGTAGTACTAGTCAAAAAACAAAACGGCAAGTGGATGATGTTTGTTGACTACACCGACCTTAATAAGGCATGTCCTAAAGACCCATATCCTCTTCCAAGCATTGATACTCTACTAGACTCCAGCTCAGGGTATCAATACTTGTCGTTTATGAATGCTTACTCGGGATACAACCAAATCCCGATGCACAAGTCGGATCAAGAAAAAACATCATTCATCACGCCTAGAGCAAACTACTGCTATGTGGTCATGCCTTTTGGATTAAAAAATGTTGGGGCCACATACCAAAGGCTGATGAATAAGGTGTTCGCTCTCCACCTTAGAAACTTAATAGAAGTCTATGTAGACGACATACTAGTAAAAATCAAGGAGGAGACCGACCTCTTGACAGACCTCTCGCAAATCTTCAACACCATAAGGTTACCCATCGTAACAGCTACTATGTTATATTTTTCTTAAGTTTAATATATTACTAAATGTAGTTTTTTTTAAAATTCTTTTGTCTTTTATCTTATCTTAATTTTTTTTGCAGATATAATTTTATTAAGAATTTTAAGATAACATTGGACATAAAATTTGAAAATTTATTGTTAAAATACTTCGATACATAAATAAAAATACAGTTTATAGATATATAATGATTAAAATTAGAGACACAAACTAAATTTTTGGTTATTTACAAAAAATATATATACGTATTTTTTAATAAAAGATAAGACATTAATTTATTACATATTACGTCTTTTTTTAATTAATCTAATTATTTTGTGATTTTTTTATTATGTAGT
>NC_029787.2:136022475-136024198 GCF_000816755.2 Arachis ipaensis | reverse complement strand
AATTTTTAACCGTTGATCTTAATTATATATATTATATATATTTTTTATAATTAAAATTAACGGTTAAAAATAACTGAAACACCGATATAATGGTACACTTGAAAATTTTCATATATATATATTATATATATATAATGTCTTATATAAATATATAGATATGAATAAAATTAAAATATCCAATCATGGGCTTCTGATTTATCGGAACAAAACGCATTATTTTTCCCAATTTTCTTTTTCAATTAAAAATGGGTCAAGGGCTTTAAGCCTTGGGACCCTATCAAAAATACAAAATGAAAAAAAGCAACCTTGACCCCAAAGGTTTTTTACTTTTTTTTAAAGCAAGAAAAAAAGAGAAAAATAGAAAATAGAGTTACGGCGAGGAAGCATAGGAGGGTTTCGTTTTCATTCACTTCCGACGTAAATACTACGACTGTATAGGAAGAACGACGCGCCCATTCTAATCCGTTTTCGTTTCAACTTCCTTTTCTTCTTTCTCTCTGCGACGGCGATCACCCTTTCTCCGCTCATCTTATTCTTCGCCTGGTTAGTCTTCTTCACACGCTCTTACTCTCTATTCTGCTATCGTCTCCCATAATCATTCTTCGCTTGCATGCTTCTCTTTTGTTTTTGAGAGTTTTAGAGGTCATTCTCTTGCATCTTAATCTCCTCATTGTGTTACCACAGTTTCGTAGTAGCAGGCTAGCAGCTTTTAATTCTGTTTTTTAACCCACTTATCTCATTTTTAACGATTAATTTACTGCAGCTACTACTATTATTTGATTTGATACGACGCTGATACCGTTATTATTTGTCGTAATGCATAATATATTTTCGGTTGATACTGGTAGGTTTTTGTTTTCGCTTTTCTCCTTTTCTGTTCAATGATTATGAACCTTCCTTTTCAATCTATATGCTACTAGTTGAGGATAAATGTTTGCAATAACTGAGTCTGGTTTTTCTATTTTGGTGATTGGATGGATTGTGTTATTTGCAAAATAGTGCTTTTTGTTAATTGTATCAGCATCATGTATTGTTGCATGCATTTTATTTTATTTTATTTGGGTCTAAATTGCTGCATGCATTTTGAATAATCTAACTGCTTTTGCTGGGAATTCAAACGGCTATTTGGGTTAACATGCTAACTTGGGTGTTTCACTATCGGAAAATATGTATACTGCTCTTATTTTTATATTCTTTCTACCCGAATTCAGGTAGAGATACCATGCTACAGAGAAAGAGAAGCGGATGCCCTAAAGGGTCAAGTGCTCAGAAGAAGATTAAAGAGAGTGCGGATGGTGGACTGGAGATTCTTGATAATTTGCCAAATGTTTTGAAAGTGGAATCCATCTCTGGAGATGTGCAGGATGCAGGTGCATATGTATTTACTTTATTTTATGCACATGATTATTTGTCTACTTGCTTTGTATTGTTTGATAATTGTCATGATAAATATATGCTACATGTTTTGGTATTTTTAGAATTCTATGTTTCAGATACGAGTATGCCAAAGAAGAGGGGACGAGGACGGCCCAAAGGTTCTGGGGTTCAGAACCGTGAAGAAAGTATCCGTAGCAACTTGAACAGCCAGAATATTTCATCAGCTTTGGGGGAAGTTGGCCGTAGGTGTGAAGAGTCAGGACAGTCAGGTATGGCTTGCTACAATTTTTTTTTTCTTTTTTACCTCTTCACTTTTCAATTACCATTGCTGTTTGAAAATTTATGC
>NC_029787.2:136019346-136022312 GCF_000816755.2 Arachis ipaensis | reverse complement strand
AATGTCAAATGTCAAGAAGTTGTTCACCGCAACTCGAACTGTGACCACGTTCCATTGAATATGGTGGGGGTTAGTTCTCGGGGTGAAGAGTTAGAAGAGGCTGGACCAGAAGACCCAACAACTCGTAAGAACCATAATCAGAATGCAGATGGTAAGTTGAATGTTTGTATTTGCTAGTTGGCTTTTGTTTCAGTTTGCAAGTTTCTATTTGACACACTTGTTTTGTAATTTGTTTTCTTTCAGGTGTAAGCATCAATCCTAAAAGAAAGGGAAGAGGACCGACAAAAGGATTGATACTTGAAATGAAGCGTCAACAGAGTGCAGACGGGAAGTTGGATGTTCTTATTCATCCAACAAAGCTAGTGGCAGTAGGTCCTGGCCGTAAAGATTTTATTACGGACCTCTCTCTTATTGTTCGAAAGCATGCCCGTTTGAACGTGCACATGTGGAGGAAGGTTCCAAAAAGTACTAGAGATACAATAGTGCAAAGTATTCTGGTATGTTCAGGCACTTGCATTGATTATTGTTGCCTTTTGCCATCTTTTATGGAATGATTTTTTTTTTCCGGAGAGGGGAGGGGGTGATTTTTTTTCCCGAGATTGGTTACATGGCTGTCAACTATTCTTTCTTTACCTCTTTCCCAAACAAGGTTGCTATGCAAGTATATGAAAATCCATTTGGTGTAATATATATTTTCTTTCAATACTCCATTGTGCTCTTTTAATGAAAAACTGGAATTTGCATATTCAAATGTCGACATACTAGCTTCTCTTCTGTTCTAGCATTAACAATCTCGCAGGCATCTCCACTTGGTTTGTTTATCGTGTGATGTTTTTTCCGTATCTTTATCCTTTATATTTTCTAGTAGAACATGTATGTATGTATGGAATTAGTTCTTTATGTTTCTTTCATTCTTTTTCAAGAACAACTGGAGACTTCAAGATACGGATATGGTGCGAAAAGCCATTTTGGATGAAGCAGGACGATTATATCGAAATTGGCGCAATAGGCTTCATGATTATTATTTGGTGTTTGAAACAAAAGAGGAGGCCTTGAAGCATGTTCCCAACGATGTCAATCCTTCTGATTGGCAATTCATGGTTGATTATTTTAGCAGTCCTTCTTTCAAGGTGCATTAGTTTATTCTCTTCTATCCACCTTACCACCCTGTGGAATATTAATAAATTCAATAACATGCCTTTTTTTTTTATCAATCTTCAGTTGATAAGCACAGTAAACAAGACAAATAGGACAAAAATGCAGACAAATCATACCAGTGGCCAGAAATCTTTTCATGCGGTCAGCTATGAAGCTGTAAGATTTCAATTTAATTCAGTGGTTTACAATGTGTTACATCAGACTATATGGCAATTTTTTGCATATTATTTATTAAAGTAAACAAATTTAACAGCGGGACCCGGTGACTGGAAAGGAGCCTCATTTGCAGAAATTGTGGCAGCTGACACACAAAAAGACAAATGGTGAATGGGTTGATGAGGCATCTAAGGAAGTAAACGTAATTGCATTTTAAACTAGTACTACAACAGTATATATTGCTTGAAATTGTTCTTGCCCTCTTTAAGCGGTTGATTGTTTTGTCAATTCATCACAGGACAAGATTGCCGAACAAATTGATAAGAATTTACGTGAGCTAGAGGATTCTCAAGAAGGGATTGAAACAGTTGAACCTGAAATTATTAATAATGCCTTCGAGTCAGTGGTCAGGAATAAAACATGTGTGCTAGGTTCTGGAGGAGGACCGCAGTCTTCAAAGTCTAATACAGTTCAGCAGCTGCTGGCTGAATTAGAGGCCCAGAAGAGGGAGACAGAGAATGCTAGGAAAGAATGCAATGAAACGAGAGCTAAGCTTGTTGAGGTCGAGTCCCAGCTAGATGAAGAGCGGAGGAAGAGGGAGGAGATTGAGGCTCGTCTACTGAATCGTCAAAAGGAAATGCAGGAAATCAATAGTCAGGTTCAGACTGCTATCCAGTCTGCATTCATGCAGTATCATCCACCAGTAAGTACAGTTTATAAATCTATTTGTTGGAAATAGTATCGTTTTTGTGTGACTTATTGTTTTTCTCTTTACTGAGTTGATGATTTTGTAACATATAATCAACTCCTGTTGCTGCATTGCATTTCATTTCATCTTACTACCTGTCTTCCAAGGACCGTGACATTAGTACATTACTACATAACAGAAAATCGTGCATTGATTTGATTTGCATTTCTGTCTCTGTATCATATCTTAAGATTTTCTCCAATGTCTACAAGTTACATTTACCTGTGTATTATGAATAGACAAATGAAGAAGAGACCTCAGCAAAGCAGAACAGCTTGATTGCAGAGCTTGAAGCACAACTCGTTGAGGCAGAGGATGTGATCTCAGATCTTAGATCAGAATTAGATAGGCGCATCAGGCGCTAGTCAAGCAAAACTGGATTGAGTTATTAATCTTTGTGGGTGTCATTAATCTTTGCATTTTGTCGTCTCATGGCAATCCTTTTTGAGTTATTTATCATCCGCGTAAGAAAAACATGTGCTGATGCAACAATGTTTTAGAATCCGTAATGATTATATGGTAGAGGTCACTAAGGTTATTTACCTGCATGTTAAATTCATCAAGATTTTTAGCTATTTCTAAAGTATTAATATTTCTTTTTATACAAGTACTAATAAACATTATTAAATCATATATGTATGTATGTATGATGCATGTATGATGATTATTATTGGTAATTATGCAGTTTTGGTAACCCTTATAAAATGTCATTATAATAGTGACTTTGGTAATACTTAAAAAGGTTTTTTTGTGTGTGAAAGTGTTGTTAGAATCAAGATAGTATTTTTTTTTATTATTTGGAAACATGATTTAAAAAATAAAAGTTAAAAATATTGTCAAATAGTAAAAAAATACAATTTAATTTTAGAAATATTCTTTTTAAGTATTTGTCAATTTTACATAA
>NC_029787.2:136015105-136019017 GCF_000816755.2 Arachis ipaensis | reverse complement strand
TTACATAACCATTGTATTATATTTATTATTATTATTATTATTCCACTTACATATATATGGTATATATTATAGGTTTAGAACTTTAGATTAATTCACGTTCGCATGAATTCTCTTGATACCAAGAACACACTTTGGCATGGCACAACCAAATCATAAACGATGTTTCCTAAACTATAAGAATAATCAAAATAAAATCAGTTAATACTTGACAATCACTTGTTAATTTCCTGCACAGGTGTGACAATCATAACTAGTTGCTTGTTAATTTTTTAAATCTTCATTTTGTGCACTGAATACTTTTCTTGTTGCAATTGCATCTAGAAGCTTTTGGGGGAAACAGATCAAGTAAAAAAATTATAATAACTAAGAAGTTACAAGCAAAATATAGCAATGTAAAGATAAGAGTAACAAGCATGTGACAAAGAAGCTCATTGATAAGACATTATTGGAAGTACACATGTAAGTAATTCCCTATCATTGTTTACAAAAGCTCAGTCTGAAGGCTTTCGTCGCAGTAGGTCATTCACATTAAGCTTATCGATCTTAGCAGCAAGTATAAAGTCATTTTCTGTAAGCCCACCTGTAAGAACAAGAATCACTTGAAAGAATGACCACATGTAATATATAAAGTCAATTCAACAGAATATTATTAAACACAATCATGAAAAGTTGATTCAAGCTTATTGAGCCAGCAAACCATTTTTTTAAGCGTGACACGTTGTTCGGTTAACCTATGAAATATTTTTCTCTTTATTTTTTACATTACATTTACATAGCTAAAGGCTTGCATTTGAGCAATACCAGAATGGTTGTGACAGGGTTATCATTTCATTTTACTGCCAGTTAAGCTGTACAAATTACCATTTTCCACAAATGGTATATGAAACCTATAAAGTTTAACTTGTTTATTATTTATTTGTGGCCTAAATGTCTGTTCACAGGACAGGAACAAAAAATGAAAAATCTATAATTTCTTTCCTCTAGTTAACTTTCATAAGTTCTATTGGTTATGCAATTCATAATTCATCTGCTTTTCAGGGAAGCAATATATGTAAATTAGAAAAGCAGTATGGCACCCATTTACCTGTGATCTTATCTACAGGCTAGGCTCTCAATATTTTAAATTAACAATCTCTTTTAATTTCATTGCAGGACAATTGTGCCTAATCCATAGTCTTTTGGTACTGTATTTCTCATCTACCAATGTTTGATTAAATAATAATTTGAGTAACGAACAATTCATACCGACAGCATGAGTCCAAATCTCAATAGTAACATTATTCCAGCCAACAAGGTGAAGATCAGGGTGATGACCTGCATTATAAACAAACCTTGTTTACACACCATAATCTCTATACACCTTCGAAATTATAAAAGTGAAAAAAAAAAAAAGAGAGAGAACAGAGAATGATACCTTCACTTTCAGCAAGGTCAGCTACTATCTTGAAGAATTCCAAGCCTTTGGTGAAAGTCTTTACTTTCCATGTCCTCTTCAGTTTAAATATGCCATCTTCTTTTATCAAATTCCACTCAGAAACCTAACCAGAAAATGTCAATTTCCAAACACTTAAGTTGAAAAAGCTTTATTATGATGATGATGATTATGATGATTACAAATAAACCTGTGGCATCAAAGTGTGTGCTGCATCCTCGGTCATTGGTCGCAGTTCCTTCAGATTGCATGGCACACACTTCTTATCTCTGAGACCTAACAAACGGAAAAAAAGTTATATAATGACAGCATGAACAATGAGATTACAGAATATAGTGTTTGATAAAACTTGACTCTTTCATGAGATATGAACAAATCAGATATCACATAAAACAAAATATCTCAAATCAATTTTCATGACACAAGAAGCTCACAGATAAACATAGGGAAAAAGGGGGAAAAAAGAAAAGAAAAAGTATAAAGAAATCTACAAAGCATAATCAGAGAACGTAAAAAGCTCTCTGTTTCTCATATCTTTATAATCCAAAATGCTATCACTTTTTATTTCAATACCTTGCATATCTGCGCGGGTCAGATACTAGTAATCAGATAAAGCAAGATTGTTAGAGAATAATTTAGAGACAGAAAGATCTAAGGAAGCATAGCTACTAGCACTATAACAAATTGTTGATTGAAGGAGATATAACTGAATCAAGGATATCATATTAGTGATGAATTGAATTAAATAAAAATAGGAAACATGAAAGTTACCATCCATATTTAGGAGAGAGAGAGAGAGAGAGAGAGAGAAGGATGTGATTGGATAAACGGTGGAAGAAAGGGAGAAGAAGGTGAGGTGAGTTGTTTTTTGTAATTTTGTTGCTCAACTAACAAACAAATCAGTATCCTTTTTCACAAAACAAAATTGTTTAATTACTTTGAATTCGCAATGCAAAATAATTTTGCTCCGCCTAAAGAAGAAAAATAGTTCTCTCACACTCAGCATATCTGATTAGATAGTCACAAAAAAAAAAAAAGAAGCATATCTGATTAGATGCGACAGTTATTTACCCGCCTTTTATTCCTGTTCATTATTAGACTACATTTTTTTTAATTAACAACGGGCCTAACGCCCAAAAAAACAAAGAAAACTAACCACAAACTATCCTGGTTCACCTTTGGAATTTATATATATATAAATAAAAGAAATGAAACTATATATAATATAAAAAAAATAAAAATATATTTTGATAATTATGAACGGTGTTTACAATACCCTTAGGAACGGCGCACTGGAAGGTGCGGTAGTTTGGCACAGTGATAGGGTGATGTGGCGGTGGATACCAGAAATTGCGGCCACTTAGAGGGTGGAGAAATCCGAAACGGTACAGACGACGGAGAAATTGCAGATGCGACGGAGCATACGTCATGGCCATATCCTTCCAACTCCAAAGCTACGTTAGTTAGTTGCGGACTCCGAGATTCTGAGGAGCTGCATTGAGGTGAAAGCTAAAACCCACGCAATATCTCGATAATCATTCTCTTTTTTTTCTTTTTTTACGGAAATTATGTTTGTACTGTACTTTCTTTATTTTTATTCAAAGAGAGAACCTAAGCCCAACAAGGATATCAATAGCATTATAGCATAGGAAGGTTATTAGTGTACCGAAAATATCGGTGTTCTAGTTATTTTAACCGTTGATCTTAATTATAAAAAATATATATAATATATATTAATTAAAATTAATGGTTAAAACAACTGAAACACCGATGTTTCTCGGTACACCTGATAATTTTCCTATAGCATATACGGCTAGGCTGCACATAGTGACATAGATCAGAAAATATCTACATATTTGCAATAATGATATATATCGGATCAGATCCGATCTGCACTATAGTATAATTGGATTGCGGATTTGGTAGTGATATCCACGGATTCGATCCGCAGATCCGTATATTCGCACGTCTCTTATAAATAATATAGTTTAAAAAAGTAAACTCTAATGTGATATGAATTTGTATATTATTTTATTAATTTTATAAGATCTTGTTTTTAATTTTTTATGTTATACTTCAACTTATAATAATTAAACTTAGATCTTGTGTTATTATTTTTTTTGTTATTCAAAAAAACTTTTATTGATAATATTTAGGAGTAAATAGGCTTAAACAGATAAAAAAAAGTAGATTTTTTAGACATTTAAAAAAAAAAACAAACAGAATCTTAAAATAGCTTTTTTTGAATTATGTGGATCCAATATCCGATCCGATCCGATCCGCATGTATGCAGATCGGATCGAGTCGGATCTGACCCGAAAAAAAATGCGGATATCATATCCAATCCGATTTGATGAGTGCAGTGCGGATCGGATAAAATTATAGGTTATATCCGATCCGATCCGCGTGCAGCTTTATATACGACTTGATCTACCAGCAACAAAAATTAGAATTTTTTTTCAATTTTTTTATTTTAATTA
>NC_029787.2:135996602-136015062 GCF_000816755.2 Arachis ipaensis | reverse complement strand
AAAAAAAAAAAGTAGACATTTAAATTAATTAAATAATAGTATTTAAATTAAAAAATTGATTAAATATTAAAAATTTAAAGGACAAATAGTATTTCTCTTTTAATTTTAATGTTGGGACGTAAATGGTGTTTTTCGCTGTTATTGTCGGCGTGTGTGTTATCTATGATGTGTATGATTGTTGACGGCATAAAAGACAAATCTGAGCCTCCGATTTTTAGGGGGACAAAATCGGAGGGTCAATTTTCAGTGAATTCGAAGCCTTAGATTTGAGGCTAGGAGAAAGCATCAAATAGCCAGCCTGAATTGAAGAAGATCGGACGCTGATTAAGGTGAGCGAAATCTGAATCTCAGATTTAAAGCCCTTAACTTCCAATCCGAAGAATAGGAGCGAAACAAAACAGATCTAACGGCGAGGGAGTGATCCGCAAATTTGACCCTCATATTATGGCCACCCCCACGTGTCGACCATGCACTCTAACATTGAAGACTAAAGCCACGCTACTCCTATTTTTCTTCTTTCAAGCTTCATTCCTCTTCTCTGAACATCACTTTCTTCCTTCTTTGCAACACTCCCATTTACTTTCATAACTCATATCATACCCACCCAAAAAATCAATCACAATGTCTAAAAAAAATTAAAGAAGTTGATCATTTTGAATTTCATATTGTTAACTATCTTAGTCAAGCTAGTTATGTAAGTTTTTTTTTAAAAATATAAATATATCATAAAGATTCGACTAAGTTTTTATGTTGGTTGTCGAAGACCTAACACAACTCTCCTCCTTTATCCGGGCTTGGGACCGGCTATGTACCACAAGTGTAACATAGGCGGAGTTATAAGACCGGCCATGCTTTATAGTACGGAGTGTTTGGTGGCCAAATGGGAGCACGAATATAAGCTAAGTGTGGTAGAGATGAATATGTTGAGATAGATGAGTGGTCATACGCGACTGGATAAAATAAGGAATGAAAATATAAGGGAGAGAGTTGGAGTAGCACCTATTGTGAAAAAGATGGTAGAATCGTGTTTTAGGTGGTTTGGACATGTGAGAAGAAGACCGACGGAACATCCAGTCAGGAGGGTGGATGAGATGGAAGATGGATAAGGGATGAAAGGCAGAGGAAGACCTAAGAAGACCATCCATGAGGTGGTCAAACGAGATCTACATGTAAACGGTCTTTCTGTATACATAATACATGACAGAATTCAATGGCGTCATTTGATTCATGTAGTCGATTCCATCTAGTGGGATAAGGCTTTGTTGTTATTGTTTTTTTTTTAAATATAAATATAAAAATAATAATATTTATGAGTTAATATTATTTATAGTAATTAAATGATAATATTAACATTATTTAGATGATTGTTAGTTTTACATGCATATATATGTTTATAACAGTAACATAGCTAGTTTACGCTAATAATTCTTAATAAGGGATAAGTAGTAAGTAATAGAATAAATAGAAATTTGAATTAATTATTATAAAAAAAATAATTAAGTTATTGGAGATCATTATTAATTAGGTTCTGTGTTAAACTAATTAATTATGGCCTTCTTGTTTAGGACTCTATGTAGGATAAAGACTCATTTGTTAATTATATTTGTAAGTAGGTATTGTTATAACAAATTGAATATGTTTGTCTGAAAATTATTGATAAGATACATAGTTATAATGACAATCAAGTAAAATTTGATTTAGTGGATAATTTTATTACTTATGAATGCAATTTTAGTACAGAGGTTAAATGATTTTTTATTAACATTCTAAAAAAATTTAATGTTAATTATAAGTGTTTTAATTTATATATAATTAATTAAGTAAGACAACTTGAGTTATTATTTGTCTATATTTTGTAGGGTATAAGAACTTTGAGATGTATCCACATGAATCTACCGGATTCATATAATCCAATTGTCGAGCCTCTTGTGTGGGCAACTGGGTCATGTATCCTAAGTTGGAGTGATCCAAGATCAGTCGGCTTTGGTAACAGCTTTAATAAAGAGATGGCACCCAGATACACACACATTCCATCTTTTGGTAGGCAAGTACACTGTTACGTTGGAAGATATAACTCTAATCCTAGGTATTCCGATAAATGGTCTTTCCGTGACAGGAACAACTATGACTAGTCAGGAATCCATGGAAGCTGAATGCTTATATCAATTTAGAGTTGCACCTAGAACTAGTGATTGCAGAGAAAGTTACATCAAGTTGACCTAGATTAGAAATGTGAAAGACAGATTAATTTTCAATGATTCAATTGCCATGGAAAGGTATGTGAAATGCCACATATTGTTATTGTTTTGGTCAATCTTGTTTGCTGATAAGTCTAGGTCAACAGTTCACTGAAAATTTCTACCATTGCTTCGTGACTTTTCTTGGATTCACGAAATTAGTTGGGGATCGACATCCCTTATACACTTGTACAGAATATTGTGTAGAGCAATTTGCTTTGACAGTAAAGAGATTGACGGTCCACTGAAATTGTGTATATTCGGGCTTGGATTCGTATGCCATTTTTTGCCCCGATTCCTGGTGCCCCACCACACTTCCCGCTAGCTAACCGATAATTTGAATTGTTATACGCCTTTGAATAATATTTTATTTTGTATTTCAATATTTGGATAGGAATTTTAGTAATGAAAAAAATGTGTAAACAGATGGCGTAACTGGGAGAGTGTAAATTAGCCATATAGATATCATACTGTCACATATTTTAGGAGATTATTAGATGAGGTTCGAGAAGACCAGGTGTCTTCTCGTCCATTTATATAGAAACATCTCGATGTACATGTATGTTGATGCCTTTTAGATAATGTAGTGTTTAATTTTCTATCGAGTTTGTTTGGGAAGCTTACGGTATTGATCGGATAGAGGCAGATGTCATCCCAGAAGATGTCCGTAGTCATTCAGAAATTTGGAGTGCAACAGTACCATGATATCGTTTGAGACTCTTGAGTGGCATGCAATCGATAGGTGCAGGAGACAATTTAGGTTTTTACAGAGTATCCCACATCAAGAAAGGTCTTTGGATGGCCAACATGGTGAGGTTTTGACCGGGCCTAAAAACTTATATTGGTCTGTCACACACAGGTTTTGGATAATGCAGTGGACCAACCGATACAGTCACATTCTAATTCAGGAGCCTGTGCCTTTACACCATCCATTAGATCTTTACATGAATTGGTATAGAGGAAAAAATGGGACCCATTTGCACTTGTCTAATCTGGTCTTACAAAAAATTCAAGAGGGTGATGCTATGCCAACTTAGCCACACCAGCCAGAGCCGCAATCATCATTACAACCGCCTTAACCCCTACAGTCAACACCACTACAGGAGGAACCTCAGCAATCTTCAAATCCATATGTTCTTTAGATTTATTTCTCATCGCCTTTTACACCGTTGTTCCAACCGCATCACCAAAACTGGGGTTTATCGCACTTTGAAACTGGAGACCAAGCATCGTTCAGCCAACCACTTGGATTCATGGCAACAGAAGCGGGCCAATCATAGTCGTGTAACCTGAGCCATATGCCCCCACCCAACCCAGTTGACCATGAAGTGCTGACCCAAGGACAGAAGTCATTGGATGTGATAATTCGATTTCGTGCACCTTCAGGAAATTCTGGCGGCAGACTATTGTTGACTCAAGCAGGAGTGAATGGGGTCGAGATGTTGTTAATAGCGGAAACTCCTGTCGCATCCAAATGGGTCTTATTGAAGAGAGTATGAGGCGTAATGAAGGTGATGATGTTGACTATTTGGTAGAGTCCCCAAAAGACAATGACGAGGATGAGGGTGATGATGAGGATGATAATAATGATGATGATGTCGAAGGTGATGGTGATGACGACGATCGTGGTGATGCACCTGGGCCTAGTGTAGGTAACACCACATTTAGTAGGTTGATATGGTCATAGTTTATGTTATTGTGTCAAATATTGCTTGTAGGATTATATGAATTTCATATTTAATTTTTCTTTAGGTGTGGCGGATACAGCTATAGGTGGGACACTGTCTTCATCTTCTGGAGACAAAGGATATAATCTTAGAACTGATCCTCCATGGCATAGTGCAAACATATTCACTCCGTTCGCATTTATGAATGTCGCGAGGAAATGCAAAAAAATTTACAAGGATGTGAAATGGACAATGAGAAAGTAGAATGTTAACTATAATTTGGATTTCGTGTGACATATATTTGGACTTCTCTAAGTGGCAACAAATATTTGGACTTTTATAAGTGGCAACATATATTTGGACTTAATGTAAGATATATCTGGATTTTTATAGGTGACAACACAAGAAATGTCTTAGATGACATAATGTAAAGTAATATAATATAAAGGACATATTATTTTAAATGACACAAATAAAGGGGATAATGTTCTTGAATGGCATAAACGCTATAAATTTTATAAAAAAGAATGGCACACATCATAACAATTAGGTATTGTGAGCAGTGCCACCTGCACCGGAACAACCACCTTGTTGGCATCTACTACGACTGTGGCCCTCGGCCCCACACTGCTTACAATGTCTTGGAGCACGTATCATTCACGTGCCCATCTCATTAAAGAACCGGGTTATCCTTGGCCGACCCTTTGTCACTCGCTTAAGAAAAGGATTGGGTACAAATCGAGGTTTGTGATGCACAGGCCATGTAATTGGATTTCCAAGGGGCCTAAACCTAGCTCTATAAACCCTTCGGACCTGGTCCATCCTGTAAATATCATGCACGTAAACATGCCAATCCAATCGCTAATTTGCATAGCAAGCAAAGACATGACGACATGGCATTCAATCAACTTGGAATTCACCACAATCACAACGACACTGACGTAGATCAACTGCAAACTCTAACCCATTAGGCATCACACGCACTTCAAAGATTTTATTCTACCTGTCGAAACAATTAACCTGAATGTTTCCAGTTGTGCGTTGATTTACATGCAATTTAGATGCCACAACCTCAGAGAACACGTGACCAGCACTAATTCGAGCCTCAGCTTAAGCTCTTTTCCTTGTGAACAACTTATTAAATCTGTAAAATGTTGCCTTTACAAGTGCAATGATTGGGAGATTACGCGCCCCCTTCAAAACCGAGTTGATGCACTCAACTAAATTTATGGTCATGTGACCCCATCGGTATCCACCATCAAATGCCAAAGCATATTGTTCACTCAAAATTCTATCTAGCCACCTAGTGTACACCTCACCTCACTCGCGTAAATGCTAGTGACGCAACTGGTGTTTCACACACTATCCTAGAATACCCTGCGACACAAAAAAAAAAAACAAAATACAACCATTATGAAAGTGGTTACTATCACAATTAAATTCTTAAGTGTTTTTAGTTACCTATGTTTACGATAAGCTTCTGGAGATATGGTGCCTTGAATTTCCTCAAAAAGATAGACTCTATATGCCTGATGCAAAATATATGAAAAATTCTCGGAGGCGACCAAGCTGCATTACTGCGAGCCACAGCTGAGGTAATAGAATCGTGTCGATTAGAGATAAGGGCCACACTATCCTGTGTCATCCACCTTTGATCCTGACCAGATATGGTTAGGACCTTTTCTTCTTTTGTGATTGATAGGCTTTGTAGTGTTTCTTGGATGAGGCTTCTATTGTTGCCCCCTGGTTTGGTGTTGGCTAGTTTTGAGAGTGCATTAGCTCGAGCATTCTGTTCCCGAGGTATATGTTGGATCTCATATTCCCCGAGTTGTCCGAGTTGTTTTCTGGTCTTGTGCAGATATTTTTTCATAGTGGGATCCTTGGCCTGGTAATTCCCATCTATCTGTGAGGTAACTATTTGTGAATCACTGAAGATGGTAAGCTTTTGAACCCCCACTTCCTTAGCCAGCCTCAAACCAGCCAGTAATGCCTCGTATTCGGCTTGATTATTTGAAGCAGGGAAGTCGAATTTTAATGAGAGTTCGACTTGGGCTCCCTGATCGCTTTCTATTATCACGCCTGTACCGCTCCCAGTTTTGTTCGAAGAGCCGTCCACGTAGAGATTCCATTTTGTGGGATTTTCTAGGGTATCTGTGTACTCAGCAATGAAGTCGGCCAGATACTGTGACTTGATGGCTGTCCGGGTTTCGTACAGGAGGTCGAATTCAGACAGCTCAACCGCCCATTGTAGGATTCTTCTAGCTAAGTCTGTCTTCTGTATGATGCTTTTTATGGGCTGGTTGGTCCGTACCTTGATAGTGTGCGCTTGAAAGTACGGGCGGAGTCGACGAGAAGTGAGTATGAGTGTGTAGACGAACTTTTCTATCTTTTGATAGTTCAATTCGGCCCCTTGTAAAGCTTTGTTGATGAAGTAGATGGGTTGTTGCCCACTTTTGTCTTCTCTGACTAGTGCTGAAGCTATTGGCCGACTTCCTACTGCGAGGTATAATATGAGTGCTTCTCCCTCCCTTGGTCGGGTAAGAATGGGTGGTTGCCCCAAGAATTTTTTAAAATCTTGGAAGGCTTCTTCGCACTCTGGGGTCCATTCAAACCTCTTTCCTTTCCTTAATGTGGCGTAAAAGGGGAGAGATCTGATGGCTGATCCGGCTAGAAACCTGGACAGGGCTGCAAGTCTTCCATTGAGCTGTTGTACCTCTTTAACGCAGGTCGGACTTTTCATGTTGAGTATGGCCTGACATTTATCTGGGTTTACCTCAATTCCTCTTTGTGTGAGCATGAAGCCCAAGAATTTGCCAGCTTCTACTGCAAAGGTGCACTTTGCGGGATTAAGTCGCATTCCATGCTTTCTAATGGTGCCGAACACTTTGGCGAGGTCGGACAACAAAGATTCCTCACTTCGTGTTTTTACTAGCATATCATCTATGTAAACCTCCATGAGTTTCCCAATGTGTTCTGCAAAGATTTTGTTCATCAATCTTTGGTATGTAGCCCCTGCGTTCTTGAGTCCGAAGGGCATAACTATGTAGCAATAATTTGCTTTTGGGGTCAAGAATGATGTCTTCTCTTGGTCGGGTTGATACATTGGGATCTGATTGTATCTTGAGTAAGCATCCATGAAGGAGAGGTACTGATATCCTGATACTGTGACTTGATGGCTGTCCGGGTTTCGTACAGGAGGTCGAATTCAGACAGCTCAACCGCCCATTGTAGGATTCTTCTAGCTAAGTCTGTCTTCTGTATGATGCTTTTTATGGGCTGGTTGGTCCGTACCTTGATAGTGTGCGCTTGAAAGTACGGGCGGAGTCGACGAGAAGTGAGTATGAGTGTGTAGACGAACTTTTCTATCTTTTGATAGTTCAATTCGGCCCCTTGTAAAGCTTTGTTGATGAAGTAGATGGGTTGTTGCCCACTTTTGTCTTCTCTGACTAGTGCTGAAGCTATTGTCCGATTTCCTACCGCGAGGTATAATATGAGTACTTCTCCTTCCCATGGTCGAGTAAGAATGGGTGATTGCCCCAAGAATTTTTTGAAATCTTGGAAGGCTTGCTCACACTCTGTTGTCCATTCAAACCTCTTTCCCTTCCTTAATATGGCGTAAAAGGGGAGAGATCTGATGGTTGATCCGACTAGAGACCTGGACAGGGCTGCAAGTCTTCCATTGAGCTGTTGTATCTCTTTAACGCAGGTCAGACTTTTCATGTTGAGTATGGCCTGACATTTATCTGGGTTTGCCTCAATCCCTCTCTGTGTGAGCATGAAGCCCAAGAATTTGCCAGCTTCTACTGCAAAGGTGCACTTTGCGGGATTAAGTCGCATTCCATGCTTTCTAATGGTGCCGAACACTTTGGCGAGGTCGGACAACAAAGATTCCTCACTTCGTGTTTTTACTAGCATATCATCTATGTAAACCTCCATGAGTTTCCCAATGTGTTCTGCAAAGATTTTGTTCATCAATCTTTGGTATGTAGCCCCTGCGTTCTTGAGTCCGAAGGGCATAACTATGTAGCAATAATTTGCTTTTGGGGTCAAGAATGACGTCTTCTCTTGGTCGGGTTGATACATTGGGATCTGGTTGTATCCTGAGTAAGCGTCCATAAAGGAGAGGTACTGATATCCTGACGAAGCGTCAACTAGTGTGTTGATGTTTGGGAGTGGGTAGGGATCTTTTGGGCAAGCTTTGTTGAGGTCTGTGTAATCGGTACACATCCGCCACTTCCCATTTGACTTTTTGACCAACACCACATTGGCTAGCCATAATGGGTATTTTACCTCCCTTATGAATCCTGCCTCCAACAAGGTCTGTACCTGCTCCTCTACGGCTTGCGACCTTTCCGGGCCTAGCTTCCTATGCTTTTGCTGTATTGGCTGAGACCCTGGGTAGATGGTTAACTTGTGGCACATTAGTTCGGGATCGATACCAGTCATGTCAGCGGCCTTCCATGTGAAGAGATCGAAGTTGTCTCTTAGGAGCTTTATTAGTATCTCCTTTAAGTCTTCTCTCAGATTTGCTCCTATATTTGTCGTTTTGCTTGGATCGTCTCCAATTTGAACTTCTTGAGTCTCACCTTCTGGCTGAGGGCGGAGTTCTTTGTGAGCTCAGACTCCCCCGAGTTCTATAGTGTGAACTTCCTCCCCTTTTAGGTTGCCTTTAAGGTTCAGACTTTCGTTATAACAGCGACGTGCAGTTTTTTGGTCTCCTTTTATTGTGACGATCCCTTCTGGAGTTGGGAACTCCATGCATAGATGTGGAGTTGAGACCACTGCGGCGAGTTGGTTCAGTGTTGTCCGACCTATTAGAGCGTTGTAGGCTGAGCTCACGTCGACTACAATGTAGTCTATGTTAAGTGTCCTTGACCTGGTTCCCTTTCCAAAGGTTGTGTGTAGTGAGATATACCCGAGTGGTTGAATCGGTGTGTCTCCTAGTCCGAACAAGCTGTTTGGATATGCTTTGAGCTCTTTTTCTTGTAGGCCGAGTTTGTCGAAGGCGAATTTGAATAGGATATCCGCGGAGCTTCCTTGGTCTATTAGCATTCTGTGGAGATTAGCATTGGCTAGTATGATAGTAATGACCATGGGATCATCATGTCCTGGGATAATGCCCGTTGCATCTTCTTGTGTAAAGGTAATAGTGGGGAGGTCAGATGACCTCTCTCCTGCCCCTACATGATATACCTCTTTAAGGTGTCTTTTGCGGGATGATTTAGAGATCCCTCCTCCTGCGAATCCTCCATCTATCATATGAACATGCTCTCAGGAGTGTTAGGTGGTCACTCAGCTCATCCGACCTCCTCATCCCTTCTTCTTTTCCTTGGTTCTTCCGTTTTGTTGGCTAAGTACCGATCTAGTCGCCCTTCTCTTGCCAATTTCTCTATGACATCTTTTAGGTCAAAGCATTCATTAGTGGGATATCCGTAAATTCGATGGTACTCACAATACTCTGTCCGAATTCTCCCTCCTTTTTTACTTTTGATTGGGCAAGGTGGTGGTATCTTCTCAGTGTTGCATATTTCTCGAAAAACATCTACAAGAGACACCCAAAGAGGGGTGTAATTGTGGTATTTTCGGGGCTTCTCTTTAAGTTGATTTTCTTTTTTCTTTGACTCTTTATCCTTGTCCCGAGATGGGTAGGAGAATCCGGATTTTGAGGTTTCTCCTAATCGAGAGTTCTCCTCCATGTTAACGTACTTTTCTGCCCTTTCTTGTACCTCGTTCAGAGATGTTGGGTGCTTTTTTTATATGAAGTGACTAAAAGGTCATTCTCACAGGCCATTGATGAGACCCATGATGGCTGCTTCCGTTGGCAGACTTTGTATGTCCAGACATGCTTTATTGAATCTTTCCATGTATTTGTGAAGACTTTCCCGATCTCCTTGCTTGATCCCTAATAGGCTTGGGGCATGTTTGGCTTTGTCCTTCTAGATGGAAAATCTGGCAAGGGATTTTTTGGCTAAGTCGTCAAAACTTGTGATGGATCTTGGAGGCAAACTGTCGAACCACTTAATTACTGTCTTTGTCAGGGTGGTCGGGAAGGCTTTGCATTGAACGGCGTCCGAGGCGTCAGTGAGATACATCCTGCTTCTGAAATTGCTGAAATGATGGCTGGGATCTGAGGTACCATCATATGACGTCATGTCGAGAGCTTTAAAATCCTTTGGAACTTTAGCTTTCATGATCTCTTTGGTGAAGGGATCTTGATCCTTGTGGGAATTATCTTCATAGTTGGAATGAGCAGTCTTGTTTTTGAGATCTGTTTCGAGCTTTAGGAGCTTGTTCTCTAGCTCTCGTCGTCGCCTAGTTTCTCTCTGTAGGTCCCTCTCAGCTTTTCGCTGATGCTCAGCCTCTTTTTCGAGCTGTTTGAGGCAATCCTACTGTTCTCGGAGGACATCTAAAATTTCTGTATTTGGAGAATTCTTGTCTTTGTTCGGTCGAGGTGTATCCTTTGGTGTGATGTCCGCGTTCTTATGTGGTGTTCTTTCTTCTAGACCAGAGTTGTGATCGTTGTCAAGGTTGTTCGCCATGATGATGGGATAACTTCCAGGTTCCCCGGCAACGGCACTAATGTTTTGAGGGTTACCTGAAACCATAGGTCGATCTCAGTCGAGATCTGCGGTGGTGGCCAGAACTGACGTGTCCGACTTGTTGTACGTGGTGGTGCGGGTGATCTTGGATCACCGGAGGGGGGGTGGTACTTGCAAGAGACTCTGATGCTTAAGTTAGCATGGGTTTTTAGCAGGTTTTTAGTAGAATCAGAGTATGAGTTATATCTGGGTGCTCCAGTGTATTTATAGTAGCGTGGAGTGACCTTTCTTAGATAAGATGAGTTAGTTATCTTATCTTATCTTTAAGTGAAGTCATCTTATCTCTTAGGGGAACCGCCCTTATCCTTCTTGGCTTTAATTGCCTTTAGATTGGGCTGTGTCCCTTTATTTGGGCCTGTTCGGGCCTCTCATGTCGATTTGGCCGAACTCTTTTAAAGAAGAGGTCGGGGGTCCTGACCTGAAGAGGTCGGTTGCTTTGTCTTCGATCTCCCTAGGTCGGATATCTCGACCCAAGGTATGAACACTTTCCACACCTAATTTATTGCATGTAAAAATCCGGTTGGAATTAACATTGCGAGTGACGCCCTCATTGAGAAGGATAAGCCCATCACAAGGGCAAGGATGGAGAATGTCAGAGAACCGGCACATGAACCACAGCAAGAGCCTATGCAACCATCTCCACCAGAAATCTCTGAGATGCCTCAAGGGATGTGTTTTCCTTCCCGAGACTATTGGGATCAACTGAATACCTCAATAGGGAAGCTAAGCTCAAATGTTGAGCAGTTGAGGGTGGAGCACTGGTGCGGTATTTACAACCACACTTACTAACCGGCAAGTGCACCGGATCGTACCAAGTAATGCCTTACGTGAGTAAGGGTCGATCCCACGAGGATTGATGGATTAAACAACAATAGCGTTTGATAGGATTAGTTAGACAGACAGAAAATAGTGTTGGGAGTTTAAAGACATTAAACAATAGCAAAAATATTAAAGAAGGGCAAGTAATTAAGATGGGAATAATATATGGAGAAAATAGTTAAGGTTTCAGAGTTATCTATTTTTTCGGATTAACTTTTCTTACTAACTAATTTAATTATGCAGGATTTAATTTATGGCAAACTGTATGTTACTAGACCCTAATTCCTTAGACCTTCCTAGTCTCCTCTAAGATTCATTAACTGCCAATTCCTTGGTCAATTAATTCCAATTAGAGGGTGATAATTAATTTCTAGTTTATATGCCACAAAACTCTAATTACCCAAAAAGAAAAGGATTATATGTCACGTATCCCGTTAAATCCAGATAATTAAAATTTAGGAGAAATTGTTTTCAAGCTGTTGTTCAAGTAAAGAGCTTTTCCAAGTTTTACAAGAACTCAAATAGAAAGAAGGTCATACTTTCGTCCCACCCAAATTCATAAGATAAAGAGCGAAAACAATTCTTAAATTATAAATCCATACATGAATTAAAATAGAAAAAGCAATAAAATTAATCCATAGAAATAGACAGAGCTCCTAACCTTAACAATGAAGGATTAGTTGCTCATAGTTCAGAGAAGAAAACTAGGATTCTGGTAAAATGTACCGAGTTCAATCTGATGGCATCAGATCCCTTTTTATAACTAATCCTAATAAATTTAAAATCTAATATTTAAAATTAAACTTAAAATAATATCTTTTCCTAATTTAAGATTTGAATTTAAATTCAAATTAATTAACAAGTCTTCAATTGATGGGTGGAGACCACTTGATTTGTCCATTTTGCAGCTTCTAATCTGTGTTTTCTGGGCTGAAAACTGAGTTAAAACAGCCCAGAAATTGGCCCCAGCGTTTTCTGTCAAATCTGCAGATCGCTAATGTGACGCGTCCGCGTCGTCCACGCGTTCGCGTCATTTGTGCAGATTTCAGTCCACGCATTCGCGTCAGGCACACGATCGCGTCATTGTGATTTCCTCCATTCCGCACGGTCGCGTGAGCCATGCGTCTGCGTTGGTATTCGCTGGTCATCTCCTTGGCTTCTTCTCTTTCTCTACAGAAACTTCATCAAATCCATCCGAATGCTACCTAAATTAAATAAAATTGCACAAAACTCAAAATAGTATCCATAGTGGCTAAAATATAATTAATTCTTAATTAAACTCGACAAATTAGATGCAAATTTACTAGGAAAAGATAGGAAAGATGTTCACGCATCACAACACCAAACTTAAACTGTTGCTTGTCCTCAAGTAACCAAAACTAATATAAGCTTAGGAAGTGAATTTGCATGAGAATGAGAGTTCGATTAAGCTCATGTCTCTTCTTATAGTGGGGTTTACAACTGCAATCCTGAATAGTTTTGGCATCTCACTTTTTCCTTTGAAGTTCAGAATGATTGGCATCCATAGGAACTCAGAATTCAGATAGTGTTATTGATTCTCCTAGTTCAGTATGTTAATTCTTGAACACAGCTACTAAATGAGTCTTGGCTGTGACCCTAAGCATTTTATTTTCCAGTATTACCACCGAATACATAAATGCCACAGACACATAACTGGGTGAACCTTTTCAGATTGTGACTCAGCTTTGCTAGAGTCCCCAGTTAGAGGTGCCAGAGTTCTTAAGCACACTCTTTTTGCTTTGGATCACGACTTTAACCGCTCAGTCTCAAGCTTTTCACTTGAGACCTTCACGCCACAAGCACATGGTTAGTGACAGCTTGATTTAGCCGCTTAGGCCAGGATTTTATTTCTTTGGACCCTCCTATCCATTAATGCTCAAAAGCCTTGGATCCTTTTTACCCTTTGCCTTTTAGTTTAAAGAGTTATTGGCTTTTTCTGCTTGCTCTCTTTTTTTTCGCCATTTTTTCGCAAGCTTTGTATTTTTCACTGCTTTTTCTTGCTTCAAGAATCAATTTTATGATTTTTCATATTATCAATAACATTTCTCTTTTTCATCATTTTTTCAAGAGCCAACAATTTTAACATTCATAAACTTCACTATAAAAAATATGCACTGTTCAAGCATGCATTCAGAATCACAGAAAATACCACCACATCTAAGTAAATGAGACTACTCTAAAAAATTAAACTCAAATTCTAATGTACTACATCTGTTCTTTTTTCTTTTTGATTTCAAGCTTAGTGGGCAATACATGAGACATCTTTCAGAATTAAAGCACTTAACAGAAAAATTAAACTAGAACCTATGAATCTACTAATAAAGGATCATGCAATAAACAAAACAAAGTAGCAGGAAACCGGAACATACATAATAAAATCGGGAGGAAATAAAAATGAAAGGAACTCAACCACCTGGGTTATCTTAGCGATCGTTTTATTCTTTAGGTTGTGCTCCTTTGTGAAGATGATTCGCCTTCCTTTGGTGCCATAAGAATAAACATAAAACCCTTAAGCGAAGCGTCAACACCAAACTTAAAGGTTTGCTTGTCCTCAAGTAAATAATAACTGAAAATAGAAGAGACAAATATTAAGATGAAAGAAAAATAAAAGGATAAGAGAATAAGAGAGAATTATGATTGGGAGAGAGAGAAAGAAAACTGGGCGGCGCAAGCGATGCGTTCGCGTACGGCATGCGTTCGCGTGGGTCGCGAATTCTTCATAATGACGCATTAGCGTCAGGCACGCGGACGATTTTGTGCGATTCACGCGAAGCCAGCTGCGCGCCCGCGTGACTTTCTGTTCGCATGGCTTGGGAGCCAAATTTTCATACGACGAGTTCGCGTCATGCACGCGTTCGCGTGGATGGCCATATGTGCAACTGACGCGAACGCGTCAGTCACGCGTCCGCGTGACAAAATTTGTGTTATTAGCACACTTCTAGCTCCAAGCCAGCATAACTCTCTGTCCAGACACTCTTTTATGTTGAAATTGCAGGTCACGCGTTCGCATCGGTGACGCGCCCGCGTGAATGGCAAAAATTACAAACGACGCGAACGCGTGGGGTACGCGTTCGCGTGGGATCGTTTTGTGCGAAAGGCATGAGTCTAGCACCACTCCCGTGCAACACTCTGTCAATATTCATTTTTCACGCACACATGATTGACGCGTTCACGTCAATGACGTTTGCGCGTCGTGTGCCTCCCCCGCTTTTTTTTTAGCAATATAGCTTGAGGTGTTCGGTTCCTGGAAGAACATAGCTGCATGATCAGAAAATTAGTAAGAACTCAATAAAAATAAAATAAAATAACTAAGAAAACTACTATTACGAAAAATAGCTAAAGATACGAAATTATCGGGTTGCCTCCCGACAAACACTTCTTTATCGTCACTAGCTTGACGGTCAGCTCCTCTAAAGAGGAGGATCATAGGGGCTCAGCTCTTCACCCCTTACTTTGAACTTCTTTCCTGTGTCTCCATAACGTAGCTCAATATGCTCCAGAGAGAAGATTCTGATTACTGTATAAACCCATGCTGGATTGCTGGTCAACACCACCTTCATTCCTAGGGAGAAACCTTCAGTGGAGATCTTTTTGTTTCTCCATCCTCTGGGTATTTTTTTTCTTTTTGGGAACCTCCTCCTTGATGGATGATGCATTTCCAACACCAAACTTAGGTTTGATGTCAGGAGGAATTTTACTGATTATCACCAAAGGAGGTTTGAGTTGCAGACTCTGCTGTGCATCATCTGGGGGTTCTTGAAGGTTTGGATCAATAAGCTCAGTCTGCATGCACCTCTCTTCTTCACCTGTTGAATGTATATCTTTGAAGACATGGAAGACCAGTTGCTCATTATGCACTCTAAGCACTAATTCACCCACTTCTACATCAATTAGAGCTCTTCCAGTGGCTAGGAATGGTCTTCCTAGAATTATAGAGGCATTCTCATCCTCTCCTGTATCAAGAATTACAAAATCTGCTAGGAGGAAGAATTTACCCACTTTGACCAAGATATTCTCCACTAATCTGTATGCAGGCTTCATAGATTTGTCTGCCATCTGTATGCTATCTTTGTGGGTTTTGCCTCTTGGATATGTAGCTTCTTCATCACAGACAAGGGCATTAAATTGATGCTTGCTCCCAGATCACATAACGCTTTCTCAAAGGTTGTGCTCCCAATGGTGCATGGAATTTGAAAGCTCCATGGATCTGGCATCTTCTTTGGTAAGTTATTCTGAATGATGGCACTACGTTCTTTAGTCAGGACCACTGTCTCATTTCCCTTTAAAGGCTTCTTCTTTAACAACAACTCCTTCATGAACTTGGCATAGAGAGGCATTTGTTCCAAAATCTCAGCAAAAGGAATATTGATTTGCAACTTTCTGAAGACTTCCAAGAACTTTGAAAATTGTTTGTCCTTGGTCTCCTTTTGAAGTCTCTGAGGATATGGCATTTTAGGCTTGTACTCAGAAGCCTTTGGTAATGTAGGATAAGTGTCGAGAGAGTCTGGGAATGGGTTGTCTGCATGCTTTGGAGGAGTGTGCTCCACTTCTCCCTTCTTCTCCTCTGGAGCTTCCTTTTCAACTAGCTCTTCATTGGCCTTGGTCTCAGAGCCAGCTACTTTACCACTTCTCAATTGAATAGCCTTGCAATCGTCTCTGGGTTCACCACTGTATCCTCTTGAAATGTACTTGCAGACCTCTCAAGTATTTGCTTGCTCAGTTGACCCACTAGCACCTCTAAGTTTTTAATAGAGGCTCTGGTTTCCTGTATAACTTGTGCTTCCGTACTTGCCACTTGTTCACTTATTACGGTGATAGCCTTGCATTCCTCTCTTGGATTTGGAATTGTGTTACCAAGAAGGCTATTAGTGGTCTTTTGATCAATTTTATTAACCTTTGTGGCTAATTGACCCATTTGAATCTCCAGATTCTTGATGGATGCTCTGGTTTCCTGTCTAAAACTTGTCAATATTACTTTCAAATCATTGTTCTGCTGGAAACCGCCCTGAGAACTATTGTTGAAGTTCTGAGGTCTCTGAGCTTGGTCCCTCCACCCAAAGTTTGGGTGATTTCTCCATCCCTGGTTGTATGTCTTAGAATATGGATCATTGTTGGGATTCCTAGGGCCACTCCCCATGTAATTCACCTGTTCATAAGAAGGTTGAGCATAATCATGATTATCATTTTGAACAAAATTACCTGCCATGTCATAGGAGATTTCCTGTGGTGGATTTTGGGTGTTGATAGCTGAGACTTGCATGCCACCCATCTGTTGAGTAAGTAGATTTATCTGCTGAGACATAAGCTTGTTCTGAGCAAGAAGAGCATTAACAGCTTCCACTTCCAATACGCCTCTCTTCTGAGAGGTCTCAGAGTTCACAGGATTCCTGTTAGATGAGTACAGATATTGGTTGCTTGCAACTAATTCAATAAGCTCAATAGTCTCCTCTGGTGTCTTCTTCTTGTGCAGTGAACCGCCTGCAGAAGTGTCTAGGCTCATCTTGGACATCTCACCCAAACCTTCATAAAAAATATCTAGTTGGGTCCACTTGGAGAACATGTCCGGAGGGCATTGCTAGGGCCGTCAAAATGGGCTAAACCCATCGGGCCAGTCCGTTTACCCGTTTAAATGGGCGGGTTTTGCCTCTAAAATTAAGCCCGTTTAAATTTCGGGCTAAACGGGCTGAGCCCGATTAACCCGAAAAAAATGACGGGTTAAACGGGCTAGCCCGCGGGCTAAACGGGTGGCTCATTTAATTTTTTTTTACATTTTTTTTAAAAAAGTAGCACTTTTAGCTAATATTTCTCCCGATCCGACCCGAAAATCCGACCCATCAACTAAAAAATATATTTTTTTAATGATTTTTTTACCTAAAAGTGGTATTTTTTGTCAAAATATTTTTCAAAAAATAAAATAAAATGATAAACGGGCTGGCCCATTTAACCCATCGGGCTGACCATAAACGGTCCGGGCTAGAAAATTCTGGCCCGTGAATAAAGTGGGCTTAAACGGGCCAGCCCGTTTAACCCGCGGGCTTAACGGGCCGGGCCTAAATGGGCTGAGCTAGCCAGTTTGATAGCCCTAGGCATTGCCTAGTTAGCAGCTTGTATCTCTCCCAAGCTTCATAAAGAGTTTCACCCTCCTTCTGCCTGAAGGTCTGAACCTCCAACCTAAGCTTAGTCAGTTTCTTTGGTGGAAAAAATTTAGTGAGAAACTCTGTAACAACCTTTTCTCAAGTATTCAGACTCTCCTTTGGTTGTGAATCTAGCCATAGCTTTGCTTTATCCCTTAGAGCAAACGGGAAAAGCATTAGTTTGTACACCTCTGGGTTCACTCCATTTGTCTTCACAGTATCACATATCTGCAGAAAATCAGAGATAAATTGATTTGGGTCTTCGTGAGGAAGACCATGATACTGGCAATTTCGTTGCACCAGGGTGACCAATTGTGGCTTCAACTCAAGTTGTTTGCAGTTATAGGAGGCACCACAATGCTCTTTCCATAAAGATCTGCAGTAGGAGCAGAATAAGAGCCAAGCACTCTCCTGTGTTGATCATCCCCATTCGGATTTACCACATTGGCATTAGTGTTATTATTTGCCATAGTGGATTCTGCAGTCTTGCAAAGTCTTGCTTGTTGTAAACGTCGCCTGAAAGTTCTTTCAGGTTCAGGATCAAAGTCTAAGAGATGTTCTTTGCCTCTGTTCCTGCGCATACACAAGCAGAAAACAAGAAAAATGAGACTCTCTACGTCAGAGTGCAGAGAAGTCCCTGTGAGGTAACGAAAAATGAAATCAAGCAAAAAAAATATATAAAATAATAAAGTAAAAATAAAATAAAAGAAAGATAAAAATGAAAGAAAATAAAAACAAAAACAAATGAAGGTAATAAAATAAAAGAGAACGATATAAGATAATCAAAATAAAATAAACATAGAAATTTTTTTTATTTTTTATTTTATTTTATTTTATTTTTATAAAATTATAATTATAAAAAAAGAATTAAAGACTTAAATTCAAACCACAATGGGCCAATTAAAATAAAAATTAAAAAGACAAATAAAAAAAAAATTTAAAAGCTTAAAAAAAATCATAAAAATAAAATAATAAAATATGTT
>NC_029787.2:135971678-135996577 GCF_000816755.2 Arachis ipaensis | reverse complement strand
AAGAAAAATAATAATAATAGAAAAAAAATATAGAAAATTTTTTTATCTAATCTAAGCAATCAAACAACGAATAGTTGTTAATCACAATCAATTCCTGGCAGCGGTGCCAAAAACTTGGTGCGGTATTTACAACCACACTTACTAATCAGCAAGTACACCGGATCGTACAAAGTAATACTTTACGTGAGTAAGGGTCAATCCCACGAGGATTGATGAATTAAGCAACAATAGCGTTTGATAGGATTAGTTAGACAAACAGAAAACAGTGTTGGGAGTTTAAAGATATCAAACAATAGCAAAAATATTAAAGAATGGCAAATAATTAAGATGGGAATAATATATGGAGAAAATAGTTAAGGTTTTAGAGTTATCTATTTTTCCGGATTAACTTTTCTTACTAACTAATTTAATTATGCAGGATTTAATTTATGGCAAACTGTATGTTACTAGACCCTAATTCCTTAGACCTTCCTAGTCTCCTCTAAGATTCAATAACTGCCAATTCTTTGGTCAATTAATTTCAATTAGAGGGTGATAATCAATTTCTAGTTTATATGCCACAAAAACTCTAATTACCCAAAAAGAAAAGGATTATATGTCACGTATCCCGTTAAATTCAGATAATTAAAATTTAGGAGAAATTGTTTTCAAGCTGTTGTTCAAGTAAAGAGCTTTTCCAAGTTTTACAAGAACTCAAATAGAAAGAGGGTCATACTTCTGTCCCACCCAAATTCATAAGATAAAGAGCGAAAACAATTCTTAAATTATAAATCCATACATGAATTAAAATAGAAAAAGCAATAAAATTAATCCATAAAAATAGACAGAGCTCCTAACCTTAACAATGAAGGATTAGTTGCTCATAGTTCAGAGAAGAAAACTAGGATTCTGGTAAAATGTACCGAGTTCAATCTGTATCAGATCCCTTTTTATAACTGATCCTAATAAATTTAAAATCTAATATTTAAAATTAAACTTAAAATAATATCTTTTCCTAATTTAAGATTTGAATTTAAATTCGAATTAATTAACAAGTCTTCAATTGATGGGTGGGGACCACTTGATTTGTCCATTTTGCAGCTTCTAATCTGTGTTTTCTGGGCTGAAAACTGAGTTAAAACAGCCCAGAAATTGGCCCCAGCGTTTTCTGTCAATTCTGCAGATCGCTAATGTGACGCGTCCGCGTCGTCCACGCGTTCGCGTCATTTGTGCAGATTTCAGTCCACGCATTCGCGTCAGGCACGCGATCGCGTCATTGTGATTTCCTCCATTCCGCGCGGTCGCGTGAGCCATGCGTCCGCGTCGGTATTCGCTGGTCATCTCCTTGGCTTCTTCTTTTTCTCTGCAGAAACTTCATCAAATCCATCCGAATGCTACCTAAATTAAATAAAATTGCACAAAACTCAAAATAGTATCCATAGTGGCTAAAATATAATTAATTCTTAATTAAACTCGACAAATTAGATGCAAATTCACTAGGAAAAGATAGGAAAGATGTTCACGCATCAAGCAGACTGAGCACGCCAGTACCCTCCATGAAATAAGAGAAGATCAGAGATGATTGATGAAGGAGCAACAGAGGCAAGGGCGTGACATAGAGGAGATCAAACACTCCATTGGATTCTCCAGGGGTAGCAGTAGCCGCCATCACTGAGGTTGTTGAGTCCCACTATATCTCTGTTTTATTTATGTTTTCACTGCACTTTTGTTTACTGGCTGTTTTCTTTTTTAAGTTCATGATCACGTTTAGTAGTTTGTTACTTTCTAGTTTAGTTTCTTGTTTTATTCCTGTTATAAGATATCCTCTGTATCCTCACCATGCTTAAAAGGAAAAATTATTTGAAAAAGAAATAGTGAGATGCATAAGTTTTAAGTATATCATGAGTTATTTCAATTAATCTGATGTGGTAACCTTGCATTTTTTTCTGAATGTATGAATTAACAGTGCATAATTGATATTGAAATTGAGAATGTTGGCTCTTAAAAGAATAGTGAGTTTAGATAAATATTATTGACTCTCTGAAAAATAAAAAAAAAATTATTAATTCTTAAAGCAAGAAAAAGCAGCAAAAAAAAATGAAAAAGATTAAAGAAAAAAAGAGAAAAAAAATATATGCTCATAAAAGAAAAATCAAAAGAGCAAGGATCCAAGACTTTGAGCATCAATGGTTAGGAGGGTTAAAAATCAACCTAAAAAGCTCAAATGAGTTGCTATCCCTAACTAAATGCTTGTGGTGTGAAGGTGTCAAGTGAAAAGCTTGAGATTGAGCAGTTAAAGTCGTGATCCAAAGTAAAAGAGTACGCTTAAGAGGTTTCCCTAGTTAAGTACATGTGGTGTTTATGTATCCGGTGGTAATACGGAAAAACAAAATGCTTAGAGTCACGGCCAGGCTCAAAGGTGTAAAGCACTAAAAGAAGCTGTGTTCAAGAATCAAGAAAAGCTAAACTAAGAGAATCAATAATATTATCCAGATTCTAGTTCCAAGAGAAGCCAATATTTCTGAACTTCAAAGGAAAGTGAGATGCCAAAACTGTCAAGAAGTAAAAAGCTATTAGCCCCACTCAGTATTTGGAACTGAGCTTCATTGAAAACTTTGAGACTTATTGTATCTTTCTCTTCTTTTTGGTCCTACTTGTTTTTGGTTGCTTAAGGACAAGCAACAATTTAAGTTTGGTGTTTTGATGAGCAGATATTTTATACACTTTTTGATGTTATTTTCTTAGTGTTTTCAGCATGTTTTGTTGAGTTTTATTATGTTTTAGTAGGTTTTAATGCAAAGTTCACTTTTTTTATGCTACTTTGAGCTTTTTTGTTTTTCTTATGATTTTAGGTGAATTTTGGATGAATTTGGCAAGTTTTGGCAAAGTCTGATTCAGAGGCAAAGAAAGGACAACAGATACTGTCAGATCATAACCTCTGTGCACTCAAATGAGCATTTCTAGAGCTACAGAGGTCCAAATGAAGTGTTCTTAATGGAGTTGGAAAGCTAACTTCCATATCTTTCCAGCAATATATAATGGTCTATACTTTGCTTTGGAAATGAAGGCCCAAAATAGGCGTTAAACACCCAAACTATCCCCTTTCTGAAGTTCAACGCCCCAAGAGGACAGAACCCAGCGTTGAACGCCCAATACTGGTGTTCAACGTCACAAAGGGAGCAAGGAAGCAGCATATCTACCCCCTATTGGGCATCGGATGCCCACTCTCTCAAGTTAGAAGCCAAGCTCAACCCAAGCACTCATCAGTGGGCCTAAAAGTGAATTTTCGCACCTTTCTGCTTAGCTGATTTCACTTTTGTAATTTCTAATCATTAGATTAGTATATATAGAAGAAAGATCACCCTTGTTTAGGATATTGATCTTCGACTTTTGGCTTTTGGAACCTTTAAACTTACTTTGTACAGTATGAGCAACTAAACCTCCTAGGTTAAGGTTAGGAGTTCTACTGATTCCTCTGGATTAATATAATTACTTTTTTACTTCAATCTGTGTTTGATTCTATTCTATGATACATTATCGTTCTTCATCCTTATGAATCTTTATTCTACATGAGTTCCTTATGAGTCCTAACCCAGATAGTATTGAGCTACATCTTGAGGATGCATCACGGGTTCCAATAGAATTATCTGGGCTAATCAGAGTATGTAACATAAAACCTCGTTAGTCAGGGGTAATTGAGGTTCCTGTGGCTCTAAGGGCTATAACCATAAGAGCATCAATCTCTGATCCGGAAGATCCGACCTTGTCTGTGGCGTTTTGAGTAGGATTATCAAATAGATTGAATTGCGCGCTCTTCACCCTCTCCCAGATTGATCTAGTCCGTTCGGATGTTTGGTCTGGACCTGAGGAGATTAATGACCATGACCAATGGCTTAATCACTTACATCCTTGCCATTGAAGGAATCATCCCTCATTGAAGTAGTGAGCATGACGTGTTAATCCAGAAGAGGAAGCATATCTGAAGCCTTAACTAACAGCTAATTACTGTCTCTATCTTAATTATTTATCGCTTTTGCTTTTATTTGTTTATGCGCCTACACTACCAAAAATCATCTTTCTATTCGCCTAACTAAGATCTGCAGAATAACCACAGCTTGCTCAATCCGGCAATCCTCGTGGGATTCGACCCTCACTCACCTGAGGTATTACATGGACGACACGGTGCACTTGCCGGTTCAGTTGTGCAAGTTTAATTTTCACACACCATATGCCAACCACTGTGAGGAGCATTTAGGATAGCCCGAATGGCCTATGATCTATCAGATATGAGAAGAAGTCATTGTTGCGAAGTAACATGCTGCCTCAAATTCAATAGGAAAAACAACCATGACTCATTTGTCTCAGACTTGACTAATGCAAAAGCTATGTGAAGAATGTTGTTATTACTATCTTGTGCCGCAGTAATTAACAGCACGCCCCTGTACTTCCCGTACAAGTGTGTCCCATCCACCGATACAGAAGACTTGTAGTTCTTAAACGCTTCAACACAAGGAGGGAATGCCCAAAAGACCTTATCAAGCTAGCTCCAATCTCTGTCAACCATGTTGCCGTCATAATAAGGAACAACAACGCAATCGTGTATCGTACCAGGGAGACATTCTTGCAAAGCTTGTAAGAGAGTGGGTATCTTGTTGTATGACTCTTTTCAATCAGCTTAAATCTGAGCAATTGCTTTCTACTTTGCCATTCACACCTTTCGATACGATGGCTTAAAATGATAACTCTGATGCACCACACTTTGCAATACCGAAATAAAGACGGAGGGATCAGTATGTATTATGGGTAGGATGACCTTGCAAGTCAAACTAATATCTAACTGAGCATGATCTTGAGACATAAATGATGCCAAACATGTGTGTGGTCCACCAACCTTATGCACCTCCCTACAAAATTACTCGTGCATGTTAGTAATTAGTACACGACATAATCAGCATAAACGTTTTAAATTTCATAAGAGTTAACAAACATAATACAACAGTAGTTCAAATTCTGACAAAGTGCTAAGCAAAGACTCCATAGGCACCCGTTGGTGAATTGCTTTCAAAGACAATGGTATTTAAGCCTATCCGACTCCAGAACTCTGTACTCTGCGTTCCTTCGAATACTGTAGTTATTCAGCAGAATCATAACAGCATCACGATTCTTGAACCTATGGCCAACTCAAATTTTCAACCCAGCATCGGTGTTATAATCCTCCCTTTCACCGGTATTGAAAGGATCATCCAGCTGCATTGTGTCCAAATTCAAAGTGTGATCATGACTTGAAACTTCTAACAATTGTAGAATGACCTAAGGAGGAGGCAGGAGAAATCGAGCACCTTGCCGGTGAGATTCTCCGGCACTTACTCATCAGTGGATGCTGTCTCAGTCGACAACCCGATTTTGGCAACATAATTTGAATCGTCCTCACTGTCATCTTCTTTAACACTATCACGACGCTAGGCGAAGTGGATCAGTCTTGCATCTAACGGGATTACTTGAGGACTCGAAGAGGACGACCCACCACCATCACCTACGTCATGAACCGTAGCATACAACTCCATTACATATTGTAGCATTAGCCTTGCATGTACGTCGAACATTACCCTCACATGCAGATCAACTTCAAGCCAGAATAACTTGTTAGTAAATCCACCAATCGGAAGTGTTGATAAAAATCTATATGTAACTCGTCCAACCTCCTTGAAACCTATTTCCTCCATGTTGCTCAGTATGACAGTCTTTAGCACATGTAGAGTATCAACACGGTAATTGCGCAACATCACAGTTGAAATAGTCTAAAAAATACTCCTTTATCACAATTTCTTACTATCCAATTAGGATAAATTACAATAAAAAAAATCTGATTATTATCCATGTGAACAAAGTAAAAGGATAAAGAGAAAGAATAGAGAAACGAATGAATTATGACTAATGGTTGGGGGTGCGAGTTTGTATAAGAGTCTATATATAGAGCTTTTCTCCAAGATATCTAGGGTGCAGAAACACCTACACTATAATATACGTATTTTGGGTGCTATGACCCTAATTCCTATTTTGACCTTATCTCAGGTGTTGTGACTCGCATAAGGTTTTGAATGCATCTCGGGTGCTTAATATCCGTTTTTCGCTGGCAATGTATTCTGGGTGCACCCTAGATACGTTAGATTTTTTACGCGTCATATCTCGAGATCTTAGTACTCGGGATATGCCCATATTCGCATTTATCTCACAGTATTCAAGATATGGTACGTTATTTATTTAAGTAATTATTCTACAGTTTATATATTTCAGTAAATTGCATAATTATTTAATTTAAATAAAAAATCCTTTAGTTTATTGTAAAATGAATTATCATAAAAAGAATGGAGATAAAGTGAACATTACATATTTAGCCTAGGAAGTACGGAGGAGTGGAGGAGGATTGAAAAAAGGAAAAGTTGGGGGGTGAAATTTTGAAACTGAGAGTGAACCCTAAAACCCTTTTAGTGTGACTGACTGACTTCCCTGAAGAGCGAGTGAAGCATCCAGAAAGCCCTAACAGTCCCGCCAAGACCTCCTCTTCTTTCCACTTCCCAACTCCATCATCCATTGATTTATACACTCTGCAGTCCCTGAAACCCTAAATCTCTGAATCTTTCTCTCACAAAAATGGCACTGGTCGCTCAAACACCAGACATCTCCGGCGAGAGGCAGTCCGGCCAGGACGTCCGCACTCAGAATGTCGTCGCCTGCCAGGCCGTCGCCAACATCGTCAAGACCTCCTTGGGTCCCGTCGGCCTCGACAAGGTCCACCACCTCCACTTTCTCTTCTTCTCCTTCAGATCTCTTTGATTTGGTTGATTCATTCGTTTTGTTCCCTCAGATGCTTGTGGATGACATTGGTGACGTCACCATCACCAACGACGGCGCCACTATTCTCAAGATGTTGGAAGTCGAGCACCCTGCTGCCAAGGTGTCACTCCATTTCTTCACTCTCTTCACTTTCAGTTGTTGTTGCTGTCAAATTGTGATGCTGAGGGATTCGCTTTTCAGGTATTGGTTGAACTCGCGGAGCTTCAAGACAGAGAAGTTGGAGACGGCACCACCTCCGTTGTCATTGTCGCTGCTGAGCTCCTCAAAGTAATTGGCACTTCAACTCTTTCTTTTTCTTATGCTTTATTTGTCTTTTTCATTGTTATTTATAAATATCATGTATCTAAGTTATGATTTCTCGTGCAGAGAGCAAATGACCTTGTTAGGAATAAGATTCACCCAACCTCAATTATCAGCGGATACAGAGTAAGTCTTCTTCAATTTTATAGGTTTTTCTTCTGTCTTTGCAGCCACTTTTAGAAATTATGTTGTTCTGGAGTATGATTCGAATAACTTCTTGACTTGTGGATTACTCTGGATAGCTTGCGATGCGGGAAGCTTGTAAATATGTTGAAGAAAAGCTCTCCGTGAAGGTATCGATTGCCTACTAATACAGCTTTCCCATTATGCATTTTTGTATTGATCAGAGCTTGCTTCTCTTGCCATAAGTGCGATGCAGTTACTAGCTCTGGTATATCTTATTTGTTACTAAATCGGATTTCACTTTAGGTTGACAAGCTTGGAAAGGAATCCCTGATTAACTGTGCCAAGACCAGCATGTCGTCAAAGTTGATAGCTGGTGACAGCGACTTCTTTGCCAACTTGGTATGTTTGAAGTTTAGTGCTCGAAAGGGTTAAATTTTGGGGATATGGACTGCGCAATTGCAAAAAGCAGTTTCAGTTCTCATCATGTGGGCTTATGGTTCTGGTGGTTTTGGTTATTTACACAGGTTGTAGAGGCAGTGCAAGCTGTAAAGATGACCAATGCTAGGGGTGAAGTTAAATACCCAATCAAGGTTGGTTTTTCGAATTCCTTTTCATCTTATTGTTTATATGGCTTGCTCCTAGGTGTAACTAAAACATTCTATTTTCAGCATGTGTTGAGAATCTGTGATGTGTACTTCAATTAGTTAAATCTTGCCTTTACGTGCTTTAATTGTCTCGGTCTTTCTCTGGATTTTATTCTCTGTCCTTTTTTTTGGTTCACGATTATTATAGGGAATCAATATATTGAAGGCTCATGGAAAAAGTGCTAGAGACAGCTTTCTGATGAATGGTTATGCTCTAAATACTGGCCGTGCAGCTCAAGGAATGCCTCTTAGGGTTGCCCCTGCAAAAATTGCCTGTCTTGATTTTAATCTTCAGAAGACTAAAATGCAATTGGGTGTTCAAGTATTAGTTACTGATCCCAGAGAGCTTGAGAAAATTCGTCAAAGGTAATATTAGTACAATTTATGCTTAAATCTTCTGTTAGTGACATATGATCATGCCTTCCATATTATTCTAAAAAACAATCCTGCCAGACTCCCTTTCATATTTCAGCGGGAATATTTATTTTGTTGTTAAAAATTAAATAGTGTTATATACCAACACCGTTGCTGTTCACCATATATTGCTAAGTGTTAAATTTTAAAATGGTCTTAAGAATTGGCCAGGGGTTTCCCTTTGTGTACACTGAAATTTTCCCTTTATAGTTTTTTCCCTTTGATTATTGTTATGGTTAATAATTCTATAATTTTGCAATTCCTTAAAATAGTAAATAATTGTGTAATGCCAATGTCTTTTATTGTGGAAATTTGCTTGTGCTTTGTCTAAAACAATATTGTTACCACCTCGGAAATAAAATAATATCCAAGTTTCACTCCATGGCTTGGCAATTGGTCATTTTATTTCGTATTGCAGAGAGGCTGATATGACTAAGGAACGCATTGAAAAACTATTGAAAGCTGGAGCCAATGTTGTTCTGACTACTAAAGGAATTGATGACATGGCACTCAAGGTATATTAGTTTCTTTTTTCCTTTGAAATTCTTAATAGTTTTTTACTTTCTGCAAGAGACATTAGTTGTAATTATTTCATTTAGCCATGCGCATAAAATAATTAATTTTTTTTAATTATGATTTACATGTTGATAAGGAAAAGAATGCCTTTCAATTGTACGATTAATATAGCTTAGTTACCAAAACACCACATCTAGGGTTCTTCCTTTTTAGGCATCACACCAAAGAACTTATGTTATGCCTGCAGCTAGATTTTTGATGAAAGTTTTCTTGTCATCTACTATATACATTATCTACTACTAATTTTCTGCTTCCTGCACCAATAAAAGGCTTGAGTCAAATTGATGCATTGTGTGGTTTACTGTTTAAATTATGTCTGGTTTCTGACATAAGAATCATAATTTTTTTTCTGTCTTAAGTAATATTCTAATTATTTAATCTATTGTTTCAGTACTTTGTTGAGGCTGGTGCAATTGCTGTAAGACGTGTGCGGAAAGAGGATATGCGTCACGTTGCCAAGGCAACTGGTGCTACATTGGTATGCCTGTTTTATTCAAATTTTATTTTTATATTTTAACTACAGCTTAAGGTACTAAACTTGATAGTAAAACTGAAAATGATTATGTGACGTTAGCTTTATGTATATTTAAACCAGGTGCGGTTATTCAAGATTTAGTTAGTTACTTTTGACCTGGTTAAAAAATAATTGTTTTTAGTTTTTATCTGTATTTCCCTTTATTTGTCACCACCTTTTGACTTGACCATGATTTGTTGGCACAGGTCTCGACATTTGCTGATATGGAAGGGGAGGAAACATTTGAATCATCGTTTCTTGGATATGCAGATGAGGTTGTCGAAGAGCGCATATCTGATGATGCTGTTGTTATGATCAAAGGAACTAAAACTACAAGTGCAGTAAGTTAATGGATTTAATTGTTAGTTAAATTTTTGGTTTATTATATAAAGTAAGAAATACTTTAAAACATGGACTTCGGAGGATCTTGGACCCTGCTACATAGCAGAAAGAGGAAAAATAAAATTTCTGATAAAAATAGAAATCATTGCTGGAAATTGCCTGATCTCCTTCCATATGTTAAGAAAAATCCCGAAAATTTCATAGATTGATCATTTGATCATTCTGTATTATTTGATTCTATAGGTTTCTTTGGTTCTTCGAGGTGCAAATGACTACATGCTTGATGAGATGGATAGAGCTCTTCATGATGCATTATCAATTGTCAAGAGAACTCTTGAATCAAATACGGTATTTTGCTGTGTTTTGCTTTCAACCTTTTTTTTCTATCTTCAAATAATCTGAAGGTTTTAAATGATTTGATTTGTATTTCTTCTGGGAAAATATTACGAGTTTTGCAACTCTTGTTCAGCTGTGTTAGAATTATTACCAGCAGTTAGGTAATAGTTGAAAACTATAGTCAGTCATTGCAATGGTGATGATTTAGGATTTGGATTTGATGTTTACATTGCTACTCTGTCATGTTAATTAACTATAAAGAATTTTCTCTGTTTCCCTGTGGACACTGATACTTTTTTGTGTTACTATTTCCTTTTTTGTATATTTTAATTTTTCAATCAATAAATTTAGGTGGTAGCTGGTGGAGGTGCTGTTGAATCAGCATTATCAGTTTATTTGGAATACCTTGCCACAACTTTAGGATCCAGGGAGCAGTTGGCCATAGCAGAGTTTGCTGAATCTTTGTTAATCATTCCAAAGGTAAGTGATAAGCTTAATTAACAGCTTAAGGTTTTAGGTCATGTGGCTCTTCAAATAGATATATATCCTAGTGTCCTATCATATAATTGCTTAAAAAACATATTGATGACATGAATGTGGTGCAGGTGCTTTCTGTCAACGCCGCGAAGGATGCTACTGAGCTGGTTGCAAAATTACGTGCCTACCACCATACAGCCCAAACTAAAGCTGATAAAAAACATTTATCAAGGTAAGTTACCTGTTATTGATAACTATATTTTCCTTATCTTCGTTATTATTGAATTCCTATTTGCTTTCGTGTTTATTATATTCCCAGCACTTGAAGTATTCTATTTTGTATTTTATTATAACCTCTTCTTTCTTGTTTCAAAATATCTTCAGCATGGGTTTGGATCTCGCAGAAGGAAAGATCAGAAACAACTTGGAGGCTGGTGTCATTGAGCCTGCAATGAGCAAAGTCAAAATTATTCAGGTAACTAGTTAGTTACATTAGTTTGTGAACTTGAAGCCATGGGTTCCTTCGAATTATGATTCTATTTTTGATTTTTTTTTTTCAGTTTGCCACTGAAGCTGCCATCACAATCCTTCGAATTGATGACATGATCAAGCTTATCAAGGATGAAAATCAAGATGGAGAGGAATAGTCCGTAATCCAAGTTTGAATAGGTTGTGCATTTGAAGAGGGCCTCATCATTTTAAATGCCCTGTGTTGTGTGGTTTTGGTGGGAGGCTTTTAATTTCTCTCTCAAAGTATCTTTTATTTTCTTTAAATTTAAGGTCTTTTTTCCTTTATTAATTTTAATTTTCCATTTTTGAGATTTTCCGGGCACGGGACCACAATGGAACATTGCGATGGTTTTTGACCAGTTAGAAAATGGCATTATGTGTAACAGAAGTTGCAGTGTTGGTGGATTGGGAACTTTTGTTGGTAGGCTGCTCATCCAACGTTTTTAATGTAAGAACTAAAAACATGGGAAAGTGGGAACGTGATGCTAATTTAATTTGTTGATAGAAGCAACATATCCGCCACTTGATATGGAATTGGTGTTACAAAGTATGGTGCTATAGTCCACATAGGCTATGTTACTTCAGCTTGAAGTAATTTTATAACCTATTTTTTTTATTTTATATAGAGTATGAAAAAGTGACTTTTTTTTAGGGGAAAAGATATTTTTGGGGTGTTTAAAAAAACCAATTTAACTAAATTTAATTGTAACTCAACTGATTGTTTTAAACAAAAAACTGAAATGAAATTTTAGATTTTAACAAAATCAGTTTATTAAAAAGTTTTTGTGGTTTAGTTTGGTTTTAAATCAAATAAAATTGGTTTTATTCAATGCCGCCATTCCTCTCTTCTTGTCGCTACTACTAACGCCAGTTTCAGCGTTGCTTGCTGTCGTCGTCATCTTCTAACACAGCAATGCCATTCCTCTGTCCTTCGTTGCAGCCACTACCAACCCATCACTGCCATCATCATCATTGCCGTCGTTGAATTACTCTCCGTTAGCCAGTTTTGCAGTTCCCACGTCACTCACTGTTGTCGTCGCCTCATCTTTGCTCGTGGTTCTGGTGTGGCTCTAGCTTTGTTCACCCTTTATTGAATCTTTATATTTGAATGTTTTTTTTTTTTGCTTACTTATGAAAACAATGTTATTTCCTATCTTCATCAAATATCCCAATCTGAACTTTTCCATTTCAAACAAACCTTAGGATTAGTTATTGCTGCAGTTTATGGTGGAATGTGCATAGGCGTGTTAATTGTTCTTGGAGACTTGATGATGGGTCCATTTGGCATAGGAGCTGAGATCGTGCTTGCTGCTACCATCTTTTGTGAGTTGGCTGAGACATTAGAAAAGGAACATGACCCCTGAACTTGGCTTTTAGGAACTAGTTTCTTTCTTGATTGGCAACTAGCTTACATTTAGTTTAGTTAGTTGGCCTTCTTGTAAATAATGAATTGATTTTCCCTAGAATTTTTCTTTTTCTTTTTATCCTTTGAACTTCTGGTGTTTAAGCATTGTTGAACAACAAGTCTAAGATGAGAATAATTAAGAAATGCAAATTGAATTAATCAATTCAGTTTTTCCAACCAAGATGGTTCTGTTTTCATCTGTTAACAATTTATTGATGTATGATAATTCTCGTGATTCATATGAGCAATCTGAATAGTCAATATTTGCATCACAATCAACAATTTCTTGATTAGATTTCAATGACTAAAGCTCCTCTTCAAGACTCAAGAGACTCTCCAGAATGAATCTAGATTAAGTACTTTGAAAAATGAATATAATAGTTATCCCAGATTAATATCACTATAAAAAAGAATCATATAGTGATTCTCTGTTATGACTAGGCTCCTTTACATACTTATATATGTGAGAGCACGAGGGTCTGCACTATATACAATTCCTAGCTATTATTTGTTTCATTTTATTCCTGTAGTAATAATTATTTGTTATAATCTCATTTCTTAGTTTTTATATTAATTGGATAGTTTTTGCTCACAAAATAAAATCTTCACTTCGTGTGTGGTTTTGTTTAATTGGTTATTTGATTTATAATTAAGTTTGTTGCTTATATTAAAAATGTCAGAGGGAGAAGAGCATTCAAATCCTGCTAATCCGTTATTACCTCCTCAACTTGGTGGACTTTCTCAGCGTAAGAATTGATCATATATATGGGAGCATTTCATTTCAGTCGAAGGTATAGAGAAGTATACGATATGCAAAAATTGCAAGGGAAAAATAAAACAGGTGGAAGGAACAAGTGCTATACAGCAACATTGGAAGCAATGCTTTGACTTGGACAACGGACAAAGCAAGAGACAAAAGATAGAAGAGGGGCCAAGTGGTCTTATATCCTCACCGAGTGTTACCAAGTTTGACCAAGCAATATCTCAAAGTATTCTTACCGAGATGTTTGTACCTAAAGAGCTAGTTTTTCGATTTGTAGAAAAAAATGTATTTCGAAGGCTTTTGCATAACTTGCAATCTAAGTTTAAAGTCCCTTCGCGTATTACATTAGTCCGTGATATACTTTTTCTTTATGATACAGAGAAAGTGAAATTACAAAATTATCTTTCTCATCATTGTCAAAAAGTGTGCCTTACAACTAACACTTGGATGCCGAGTCAAAATTTGATTTATATGTCTCTAACGGCACACTTTATTGACAATGATTGAAAGTTGCAAAAGAGGATATTGAATTTTTGTCGGGTTTAGGGTCATTCAGGAGAGATACTTAGTAGAGCTATTGAAGATTGTTTGGATGCTTGAAAATTGTATCAAGTTTTTACTGTAATAGTTGACAACGCAACTTCCAATAATAGTGCAATTCTATACTTGAAAAAGAAATTAAATGCATGGAATAGTATAGTTTTGAAGGGGGTTATCTTTATTGCGTTGTTGTGCCCATATCTTGAATTTGATAGTGAAAAATAGCTTAAAAGAGATTGATGACTTGATTACAAAAATTTGCAATGCATTAAAATATGTCAAGTCATCCTCTATGAGAAGTAAAAACTTCAAAGCATGTATTGAGAGGAAGAGCATCAACTATAAAAACCTTGTTTGTTTGAATGTCAAAACTCGGTGAAATTCGATGTATTTAATGTTGGAGGCAGCATTGAAGTTTCGAGCGACATTTAATTTGCTAGAGTTACAAGATGATAAATATAAAAATGAGCTGAACAAACCTCATGGTATGTCTACGGATGATGATTGGACTTATGCGGAATCAATTTATCATTCTTGAAGATATTTTATGATGCTTTTTTTTTTTTGTTGTCCATGGTATTCTCCAACCCAACAGGCTAAGGACTAATTCATCATTGATTTGAGCTCTATTTAAGATTTTGCCGCTACCCAATGAGTTGCTATATACATAAAGTGAGATTCAAATCCCCGACACTTACTTAAGCGGAGGAGTGAGCTGACCACTTGACCAACCCAAGTTGGTTATATTTTATGATGCTACATTGCACATTTATTAGAGTTTGCATGTTACTAGTAATAAATACATGAAAGAAGTCTTTAGCATCGGAAGAAAAATCAAGTTTCATTCTGAAAATAATTATTTAAGCATAAAATTAATGGTGTCCAAGATGCAAAGAAAATATGATAAATATTGAAAAACTCCAAATGTTATTAACATCTTATTAATTTCAATTATGCTTGATCCATGCCTGTAGTTGAATTTTGTAAATTGGATTTTGGAGGAGTCATTTGGGGTAAAAAGGGGAGAAGAACTGTAACACTCTACCACAAAAGCTTTATGCTATAGTCGTAAATAATAGGTGATGAGATATTACGACACCTAAAAGAAAGATACATACATAATACTTGAAGAATAATAATATAACTAGGAGCCTGTGAATGAAAGATTAACAAAATCAATAGCCGTTAGCCACACTCAAACCACGTTAACGCAAGTGAACATCGTATACAGAAGCAAGATATATACATACATACATACATACATACATACAAGTTCAGAAATAGAATACATAGTAGTTACTAGTCTCGACCTGTCAAAAAAAGGTCAGCTAGAAATATTACAAAACCAAAAAAGTATACAAAATAGAAATCCTATTTTTCCAAATAAAAAACTCTAAGAGGAAATATACAATAAAATTTTCAAAAGTGGAGAAAGTACTAAATAAACCAAATTAAACTTCAAAAAAGTCTTCTTCGCTTCTCTAAACAGAATCTTGCACGCTCAGAGAGGTGCATCACGCTCTGCATCAGAAAAACAGAAAATTCACGACGGGTGAGAACTCGAAGGTTCCAGTAGGATAATAGTTCTAAATAAAAACTATATGTAAAAAAGCATGAATCCGTTAGACAATCCTAATCTCCAACTTCATCGAAGTTCAAGCCTAGGGTCTTAACTAATCCTAAAAATGGTCAATTTGCTAAAGTCTCAATTCTATTAATTATCTCTAGCCTCAATTATTCTCAATGCATTATCATCTTTACTCCCAATATTCAATTACTCAGTTCAGTATTCAATTCAGTAATATCAATCACAAATAACAATCAATACAAAACAAATACAATAAGAGAGCATGTAAGACAAGTATTATAATTAGCAATTAGACAAAAATATACAGTTAGGCAAACTAAAACAAATATGCACATTTAAACAATAGCAAACAAATGCACATGATGCATGTCTGTCCTATTGACCATGAGTTCACTTATCGATTAAAGTGCCAGAACCTGAGACATCCGATAGCTAACTCGGACATTGTCTCTCTGCTGCGCATCCCCAAGAGGAATATAAATGAAAGAGAGTGCATTTTCACATTCTCCTAGAGGAATTACAAAGGAGTGTGACTTTCCACATTCGAATGAGTGTGCCTTTCCATCTTGTAACCAAAGATAAATGTGGGAGAACAATATGAAGAAGAGTGCTTTTCTACATACGAAGGAGAGTGTCTTTCTATCTTCTCCACATTCACATTGCAACAAGAGATAGAATCTTTCATCCTCAACTTATCTATTGTAACAAGAGAGGAAATTCTTCATCCTCAACTTAACTATTCGTGAGCAGGACAAAGCCACCATCCTCATCATGGGTGGGACGAACCACCATCCTCACAACATCAATAACGTAAGGGGGACAAAACCCATGACCTTGCCATGCAAGCAGGACAAAACCCACAACCTTGCCAATCAATAATCATTATCAATCAAACTCACTGTCATCATCAAATTTATCAGAATTATAATCTTAACCAATCCTAACCCCATTCCTTTATTAAATAATTAATCTCATCATTTCGTGAGTGAGATTAAGCTACCGTCCTCACTGTGGGTAAGACGAACCACCATCCCCATAATATTTTTATCTGGTTAACCAAGTGTTTATCTGAGAATTAATCAATTCAATTCGTTAGATTTATCCATACTCTTTTCAAAGCTTAAAAATTAGTTATCGGATGTCATATGGAGGTTACAAGGAATTACGAGCTTACCGGAAAGACAAAATAGTAAAAAAAATAGCATTTTACAGAAAAAATGATGTATGCACACGCACATCTCTTTGCGCACACATACAGTACAAATTCTGCAATTCTGCATAATTTTCAATAGCGATGTCCGAACCTCAAAAATCCATAACTTTGGTACAAAAACCGTTTTCTCTCCGTTTTTCGACAGTTTTAAAATACACATCCCCAATTTTACTTCAAGATCAATTTCACTCAATTCTAAGTTCCGAGCGCTAAGTTATGACCTGTCGAAGTTGGCTAAAATCATTAACTTACCCAAAAATTTCTGCACAATTCATTTTTGTCATTTCTCAAATTCACCTCTTTTAACATCCATAACCCTTAATCTTAGGCATTCTCTACACTCAATCATCAATCCCAATTTTCAATTTACATCCTGGCCATTCAAGACCCATTTTTTTTCTTTTCTTTTACTAGGACAATCTTGTTATTTATATTATTTCCTTAAAACAAATTATGAATTTTAAGTTTAGTGTGTTTTTTCTTTGAAAATATCACGTTTAAGCCGCCTAATTGCGATACTCCTTTTTAAAATAAGTGTTTTTGTTTTGTTTATATTTTATATTTAGATTCATTAATTTTAAAAAAATTAATATGGTTCGAAATTCAAATACATTAATAGATGAAGTATATATAACGGATGGATGCCGTATTTGTTATTTTCTGAGGGCAGCCAGTTGATTTGATTCTAGTCACCGACCTACCGAATTACATGCGGCCGTGGAGTGCTCACAATAGAAGGTGATAGACTGTTAGATTAGATTTCGCATAGTGCACCATACTGACATGCAATGGATATAATTCTGATTCGGTATTTCATAGCTGGGAGGGAATTTTTTAAGTAAAGAAACGAACAAATCACAGAAAATTTTACAGTTTTTACCATTTTGATTAACTTAGTTCATTTTAGTTTTAAATTTTGTAGGAAAGTAAATGGAATGGTTATTTTAATACTTTGCCTTGGGCCAGGGGCATGCCAATAAGAGACGTGTTCTAATTATCCTTTAATACTATCGAGTCTTGTTCCTTGTTCCCCAAGTCTCAAACCCATGCCCAGGCAGCCCAGCCCAGCCCATATAAATGTCTAATGCACAGCTTAATCAACAATACAACCATGGAGCAAATTAATATTTTGGTCAGCAAGGGCCTAATGAACATATTAGAAGTTGAGAATGAAGAATACCAATTAGTTAAGAATGGTTTCTTAAAGGGTATGGGATTCATGGGGAATGTTACTAATGTGATGGCTATACATAAGAACAATGTTGCATCTAGCTTGACAAGGCAAGCACGTTTGGACTCCTTTATGATTTTCTCGAAGGCGGTAGCAACCAAGTGTGCTGGGGATCCTAATGTGAGGTATGCTTGGTATGGTAGCTCTCTGGATGACCTCAAACAGATTGTATCTCTTGGATTCCATAATGATCATTATCATAATCAGTCTCATAGTGTTGGGATTTCCCTATTTTCTGCCAAATATTCCATTGACAGGTAAGTTATTGATAAGATTGTATTTGGTAAATGTCTCCCAAATATGATATAGACAAAGCAGAATGATTGTGTTTTTATTTTTATTTCTTCTTTTTAAATTTGTTACAGGAGTGTGACTTGTGAATAAGAAATAAAAGAAAATCTTGTTTATTTGATTGATTTATTGATTAATAGTGCAATGTGCACAATGGAAGATGAAAATGGTTTGAGACACGTGATGCTGTGTAGAGTGATAGTAGGGAAGGTGGAAGCTGTTCCTGATGGTTCAAATCAGAGCCACCCTAGTTCAATCCATTATGACACTGGTGTTGATGATATTTCAGCACCTACAAGACATATCATATGGCCTGCTTTCATTAATTCACACATTCATCCTGATTATATTGTTAGTTTCAAGTATACTTATATGAAAGGTAAGAAGCTAATTTATATAAGCCTATTATTCCTTCTTAATTAATATACATTATGGTTAACTAGTTTTTGGTTATGATAAAGATCCACAGCTATACAGGGGACGAAATCCTCAATCAAAATATGTGTTGTTTCCTAATTTGATGGCAAGAGTCTCAAACCATTTGAAGCCTTTGCAGATGTCTTATTTACTGGGAAGTTATCGTCTTTACCAAGTAACAACAACATTCTCCCATTATTATTACCAAGCTTTCCATGTTCATAGATATTCATCACCTGGATTTGTTGTTGTGATTGACACTTTTAACTGGTGGCTTCCTTTAGGAACGTAAGATTTCAAGAGAACTATGGGTCAAGGATGTGAGATCCATAATTGGAGACCCACTGCTGCGTGAAGTGATTTCAGAAAGCAGTGGCAATTTGCAACTTCTTTAGTCTATTTTGCGGTGTTTGCTGTCGGCAGAAATGTTATGTTTTATGCAAACATATTCTCTTTAATTGGTTGAAGAACAAGAATACAAGGGAAAAACAAAATTTTACCTACTTGTAAACATTGATCTTAATACATACGAAGGGTTCATTGTATTAAGCAATAGAAAACAAGGAAAAAAAAGATTCATTGTATTCTCTCTTTTCATACAAGCACAGAGAGAAAAAGAAAAAGAGGTTTTTCATATAATGCCTTCAATAATTATGTAGAAAGCTTGATTATATTCCTTTTGAGAGTGGAGATAAGACTGTGGGGGAAGCTATTAATTATTGATGGGGATAGAATATTATTACATGGTAAGCCTTATAAAGGTAATGGGATAGTTTATTACTTCTGGCTCTCTCATATTGATTGACTCGTGTTTTGTTGGGTTTCCAGAAAAAAAAAATGCTACATTTTATATATATGCATATGAACATGGTGCAAACTACAGAAAAAAATAGTAAAATAATCTATCATCAGTTATGAAATTGATATGTCCTGCGATAATGAACAACGTAACAAAGTCATAATAATAACAATGTGATGCGAAATTAAAAAGAAAAAAAAAAGGCAGGGTTTCGTTAGGCTAAGAGCCAGAAATTTCTCTGGGTTTTAGTGTTGAGAACATAGCCTCCTTGCTGTCCTTTTCTTTGCACAGCGACACAAGTGCAAGTGCTGTTTTGGATCAAATACTCTGCTGTGTCTAATATTCTTCCTCCCTTCATCATTGACGACCCTCCCCCTGATCTCCTATATCTGTATCCATCCATCATTTTAATTAATTTCCACACATTCAAAAACCAATAATAAATAATTCTCATTAAAGTTAAATTAAAGAGTTGGTAAATAATTACCCTAACAGTGCTGAAGTAATATTGCGCTTTTGGCCTATAACTATGACATCAACCTTTTGCGTTTTGCTTTGGGAGAGGATTGTGGTACCTCTATCTTTATCCATCTCCACCTTCATCACGCGCACATTAACCTTAGGCTGAGCTGCCTTACAAGCGTGCTTCATCTCCTCGAGAAAATCCACAGCACCACCTTCGCCCTCCGCCGCAGCACCGCCACCTCCGACGTCCAAAGAGGCAGTGGTGGTACTCCCTAACGAAGGCATCTTGAGGATGGTTGAGAGTGTATTGCGCCACGAATTAGGGTTCTCAACATGCAAGAGGATCAACTCGTCGTGATCCACCACCGCGTGAGACAGCGCGTATTGGAGCGCAGCCGCCGATTCCCTCGTTGGATCAGCCACAACCATCACCTTCCGTGTTTGATTCCCATTCCTACTACTACTTCCTCCTCCCCCTGCTACATCTTGCATACTCGCATGCATTTTAATTTCGCCTCCACGCGCCTTTCTTCCTTTATCTTTTTCTTTTACCGCGGCGGCCACCGCCACGTCATGCTACCACGCACCACCGCCCTTTAATTTCAGAGACAGAGAAGAGGATAATAATAATAATTAATTTAATCTTAATTCAATTAATGAACAGACGCTAATTATTGTGTGTTGACCCCTCATGCATGAGTAGCAGCTAATATGATTGTTAGTAATTTCTCAAATAAGTGCGCCTTTGTTTTTACTTATGCTATATTTGGGATACCCCATCGTGTCTTTTCTATCAAATTCCATAATAAAACCAATTTTCCTTCAGACCCGGTCAAATGCTTTATAATTTAACATCCTCATCACGCAATAATATATATAGAGAGAGGAGTTTTATTTTTAAAATTTAAAACCAGTTACTAAAATTAGTTACAGTATAAAATACATATTAAAATATAAATACATATTAAAAATAAATTAAATTATATATATATTTATACATAAATATATTAGTGACTGATTTTAGTGTACAAATAACATTTTTGAAAATTTTTTATCATACTCTTCAACAAACTAAAATATCGCCACAACCATTAGTCAAAATTTGTGACTTCATTGTATCTATTTTAACTTATTCCAATGAGTCCCTTTAACACTAGGTATATCAACCATCACCATCAGGTAGTGAATTAGTGATAACCTACGTTTTAGGGTACGCGTATCAGAGTTTTAAAGAACGAGGAAATGATAAGTCTTAATTATAACCAAATGGGAGAAAAAATGCGCCTACCTGCCTGTTTTTATTAAAATATATATGTTTCTTATTATATCAACTTTGATAGTTTGATCCAAATATATACTTCCGTGATCTTGCTACGCATAAATTTGTCTCAGCATTGCAATATTGATATACATTAGTTTATTTCAATTTAAGGATAAAACTGAAGAGTTATATGATAGAATCAAATTAGATTAAAATTGAAAAACAACAAAGTGAACATCAAGCAAAAACATTTATTTAATTTTTTTTTTTATGTGGAGTAGAGAGGCATATGACTGTATGAGGCTACTAAGCTATCAGCAGAGGCAGAGGCAGAGGCACATTAGGATCAGGTGAATCGAGTACACATCAAATGATCCCCACCTCCATACTACTTATTATTCTTGCAACTTCAACTCTAATATACTCACAATGGGAAAGAAATAACTAAGTCAAGAGCGGAATATATGTTAAAACTTATCATTTTATTAAAGAACTAAATTTTCTTACTAGTTATTTTTTGAGAATATGCTAGCTAAACAAAATAGATTGGAGATATTTATTAAATTTTGGGACAGCATTAATATGAATAATTAATTAATTAGTGTTGGGTACTCATATTCTTGGTCTTCTTACTATCAACGCAACCTTTTGCAGCTTGAGAGAGAGAGAGAGAGAGATCTCAAATCCATTCCTATATCTTCTCCTTCCTTTACTTCCCTCTCTTCAAGTTTCAGCCACACAAGTCAAGTTTCAAAGGCAACGCGAACGCAACCATGGTATGGTCTGGCCTCTTCGTTTCTCCTCTATTTCCACTTCTTGTCTCTTTTCACAGTGCTTCAATTTTCTAGGTAGCTCCTTATTATTTATTTTTTAGTTTCGAAATTCGTAAATATTTTGATCATCGGTTTGGGCACTTTGCGTTTGTGTTGCTGATCTTATCGGCTTCTTCCACATCCTCGATCTGATCATTGTATCATTCCCTTCCAGATCTGATTACTGATTTCCGTTCCTAATTTTAGTCTTGCTAACCCTAAAATTCATAACATGCTTTGAGATCTCATCCACGGAATCTTCCCCTCTAATTTGTTGAATGGATATCAAATTAGGGGTGAAGATCGAAATCACTTGATTTTATTTTTCATTGAGGAACTATTAGCTACTCAAGTGGCAAAAAGGTTAAAGTATGCGTGAGTAATGATTCGTGTGGGTCTCTGCTTGATCATATTGCTTTGCTTTGGTGTGCCTTTCAATCTCTCAGGCAAATGCAGCTTCCGGAATGGCGGTCCATGATGACTGCAAGTTGCGGTTTTTGGAGCTCAAGACAAAAAGGACTCACAGGTTCATAGTTTTCAAGATTGAGGAGAATCAGAAGCAAGTCATTGTGGAGAAGCTTGGTGAGCCAGCTCAAGGCTACGAAGATTTCGCTGCTTGCCTCCCTCCTAATGAGTGCCGCTATGCTATATATGATTTTGAGTTCTTGACCGAAGGCAATGTCCCCAAGAGCAGGATTTTCTTCATTGCTTGGTAATTAGATGTTTGCTTGTTTGTTTGTTCATATGTCTGCTGGTTGCTTTTGCTGTTGATTGATATTAATTTGATTTTCGTGTGCCTTTGTTGCCTTTTTTATTTGAAGGTCTCCTGACACATCAAGGGTTAGAAGCAAGATGATTTATGCAAGCTCCAAAGACAGGTTCAAGAGGGAACTCGATGGGATTCAAGTAGAGTTGCAAGCAACTGATCCTTCTGAGATGGATATTGAGGTGTTCAAGAGCCGCGTCAACTAAATTATTACAAATAGCAGGCTTTGTTATGGGGACTATGCTCCGGTGTTCCCCTTTAAGGCCTTACTTACTTTTATGGAAATTCTTAGTTTCTGGGATGCTGACCAGTTATGGTCTCGGTTTCCCGAGTTGTGGTATAATGTCTATTGCACTTTTAACAATATTCGCATGTTCTATTGTCTCATGATTTGTGGTTTTATACAACGTTTGCTTTGGAGTGGTATTTTAATCTTATGGTTACTAGCTGAATTTGTAACTGCTTTGTGTGATGAGACCAAAAAATAGGGTTCACATTATGACTTCATATGGTTGAAATATGCTTTCCCTTGTATGGATAGGGCCGGTAGACAGATTCTTGGAATGTTTCTGGTTGAGTATTATTCTTGGAAGGTTTATGGCCATGCTTTAAAATACTAGATTTAGCTAGAGAGCTTGTGGAAGATTGTTTTCGGTTATTTTTGTCTTTTGATCTGCTTGTCATGATGTCACTTTTAGTGTGTGTTCTATTGCGACTCGTTTATGGTGTGCTCCAGTTTATTTCTCGTCATGTGGACCTTAACATTCACAAGAGAGGATTTATTACCAAAGCAAGTCATTGTTAAATGTTAAACAATATACACAACACAGCAAAATCCATTCAGCAAGGGACCGTAACATTAGTTCATGGTAACAAACTAGCTAAGCCATTTGGAATGCAATATTCTTATTTCTTATTTACTAATTTATATTTATCTTGCAAACATCTAATTTTTCCTCCAAGGGTATCTACCACCGAAAGTAACAACGGATTTCCTAGTTGCGGGTTAGTTGCAGGTAATCAACTTTAGAGCAAATTACCGTCTATGAGATGCTTTACATGCTAGGATAGGATTTGAACTTTAAACATCTTAGTTAAGGAACCAAATTTTTGGGCAAATAGCTAGTCATGAGATGCTTTCCATGTTAAAAGTAGGATTTGCATTTTCGGGCCAAAAGGAGAGCCATAAGGACATACCCACATGCTATCTCATTCACAATGTGTAATCATATCTCGTGTCGTTCCAATCCTGATAATGGAACGTGGGATAGCCATTACATGTTCTCCTTGCCTGAAATTTTTCCTCACCGAAGTGCAGATATGATTGACCAATATTTTCTTTTGTACGGATGAGTTAGGCTCCTGCTCTGTGCCACTACCTCGGCGGCTATCCTGAGTCCTAACATGTAGACCACACTTTTATCCATTGCTTCCTGCATAAATGCTGTCTCCTATTCTATTCCATATGATGAGTTGAGTTGAATTTGAGATTCTCCCAGTCGCTCCCAAATTACCTAATGGAATTTGATGTAGCATTCATGGTAGGGTTAGACTTTGGATGTTGTTGACCAGACAACTGCACCTCTTGCCTCTTGGTCTTCCACTCCTAGACGTTAACAAAATGGTGCAGGATTAATTCGATTGGAAGAACCTTTTCCATCCTTAGCAAAGCCTTCACTCTTGGATCATTTTTGTTGGCTCCTGCCTTTTAAGTGGTTTGGACATGATTTCATTCACCTAGTAAACATTGAATAGTTTTATCAAATTTTTATATATTTTTTATAGTTTAAAAGCTTGTAATTAAATTTTTTTTATTGAGTATAAAAGAGGCTAATTTACATAAATAAATTGAATGAGAAAAAAAATTACACAGGTGTCATAAACTGAATTTTGTTACATGCATGTCTTGTTTGATTTTGGATGTAAATCGAATCAAACAAATTAGGTCTTTACTTATTCTTTATAAAAAAATGTAATAATGTTAGAATATTTATTTTTGAAATATTTTATCATTTATTCTACATTAAACCCAAAAATAAATATTTTCAGAATGAAAAAGTATAGAAAAAAATCCTTTAGTCAACATTAGACAACATTAGATTTAGGTTTATAATTTAAGATTAAAGGTTTATGAATGAGGGATTTAAGGTCTAGATTTAAGATAAACAAAAATAATTAAAAAAAATTACTAATGGTAGCTGAAAAAAAAAGTTACTTACCATTATTTTTTAAAAATGTTTTTAATTTTCATTCAAAAAAAAAAACATTATCAAAG
>NC_029787.2:135971166-135971654 GCF_000816755.2 Arachis ipaensis | reverse complement strand
TTTTCTATAAATAGTGAAAAAATAGAAAAAAAAAAAAAAGCTTGTTTTTTGTTTCTAAATATCAAACTATAAGAATAAACAAAATATAAGAATATAAAAATTGTGTACCAAGAAAAATCCTTCATAATTCATTATACATCTCTTTATCAATAATTTTTTGAGTTTTGAAAAACTATCAGATTTATTGACCACAAAAATAATTACATTAACGTTTCAAGCTGATTTAATTAAAATAATTCTTTATTATAGAAGAATATTAAAGCATGTAGAATTGAGACATCTTGTTTTATACTGAATTTTATGAAAAAACAAAAAATGACATTAATCATTGTTTATCATTTTCAAAATGTAAATTAAATGACATTATATCTGATGTGTTAGGTATTTTTATTTTTATTTAATAACAGTTATTCGCAATGATATTTTTTTTACTAAGATGAGTTAGTTCACTTAGTTGTGTTCTTCTAAGTTCATGGCTAAAAAAAAAA
>NC_029787.2:135957340-135971132 GCF_000816755.2 Arachis ipaensis | reverse complement strand
AGAGGTTTATTCTATTACCTTTTATTCTTTTAATTTAATATTTCTCTTTTTATTATCTTCCATAACTGAATTTTGTCAATTTTAATTGTACCTACCCAATTAATGGAATAAATTTTGAGTGGATGAAATGATGTAAATATCACTTTTAATTAATAAAATTGAAATAGAAATATGTATCATCAATGCAACTATCATAATAATTACTATACAAATACTTACTTTATTATCGATTGGTCTTGTTGATGCAATTAATTGCTCATTCTTCCATATACATCATAATTGTTGAAATCCTTCTTCTTGTAATTTAATGTATATATCTGTCACAATATATTTAAATAATATTTCATATATTACTATTTTAAATTAAATAATGATATATCTCAACTAAGATTCACACCTGCTTTTTATTGGTTTTAAAAATTTAATTTTTATAATTTTATTTCTCAAATTATAAAATTGATATTAATAATTAAAAAAATAAAAATTTGAAATTTTTTTAAAATAAATATAAACATTGCATAAGTTAATTTCTTAAAAAAACCAATATTGATATATTTCAATGATGTATCATATACTTTCTATAATTTATGTGAATCTTAGTTGGTGGGTATCTGTTGGATAAAGTAGATGTTCAGGTTCTTTTTTTTCATCTGTTGACATATTTTGATGAGCTCTTTTGATATTAATTATGTGTTAAATAATTTTAGTCATTAGTTGTTAAAATTAATGAACAAAACTATCTATTTCAATATAGAAATAATAATGATAAAATTATATAATACACGATTTATATCAGGAACATGTTCATATATTTACTATGCACATAAATTACCTGAGGTATAAGTAATAAAATTTCTTTGAACATCACATTCTTTGTGAGTTGTCCGCTTTTTCTATTTATTTTTTCTTCTTTAACTAAGATTTTTGTGATTGACTAAGAAATACTTCGAGATAGAGTAACGTATAATTGGTCATGACTGAACACATGTTTAGGGAGATAGATCCCTACCTTTGGAATAGTTTTCCTTTGTGATTTATTATTGTTAAGACAAAACTCAGTTTTACAGAAAATTACTTCCTAATAAGTACATACAAAGGGTAGTTTTGAGTTCTCAGTTATTTTGTATTTTATCCGAGGCAGAAAAGCTCTTTATCTAGAGTGATGATCTGTTAAGATTTTCACATCTAACATGTTTTAAAAAAATTTTGGACATAATAACCTTGTGTCATTGCATAAGCCTGCCTTAGGGTCTATTTTTCTCAGTAACATCAAAGGAGCACTTTTTTTACCTTCGATGTATGAAGTAGCAACCACCTGTGGAAATCAAGTTAGGATATTCTTGTTGATACATATTATTTGTATCTCCATCCATTTCATCAAAGGATGCTAAAATTCGTTTATTTCCCGAAAATTGTTTGATGATTATATCATTGAGCTGCTGTACATCATTATTTTTATGTGTCGATATCGCTCTCTCCATCATATAAGACGCATTCCACTCATGAGCTTGTAAATTTGAAAAAGTTTCTTCTATTAATTTGTGTAATGATGCATCACCTTTCCATGGTATTGCCATGTGTGCTTCTATTTGTACCAAGTCCTCACATATGATTGCCTCAATTTCATCCCCTATGCGCATAAGATACTCTGCAAAATTATGATCATTAAGAGATTGCATATTTTGTTGCAAGTGGAGAATTTTAGTGATTGTCCCCAAATGTGATTTAACAATAGAAGCTAAAATCATTTGCGACTTACTTTCTTTCGGCACAACAGGTAGTGCTTGGCGAAAATCTCCTCTCATCACCATCATTTTTCCTCCAAATGAATTATCTCTTTATCTCTTTTCTAATATGTCTCACAATGTGTGGTCTAATGATTCCATTATCTCTTTATTAGTTACTAGTGCTTCATCCCAAATTATCGTCGTTTGCCTAATCAATTTTACGAAATCAGATTATTTAGTTATGTTGCATATGGAGGATGGCTCTGCATTAATTGGAATCTTAAATGTAGAATGAGCTATTCGACCCTAAACAATAAAGTTGCAGCTATTCCTGATGATGCAGTTACCAAAACAATATGTCTTTTACTTCTTAAGTCCGCAATCATAGCTCTATAAAGAAATGTCTTGCCTACTCCTTTTGGCCCATCAATGAAGAACACTCCACTCTCTCTTTAATCAATTGTATTCATAATGCACTTGAAAGCTACGTATTGGTCATGATTCAATCTTTCTATAGAACACAGGACTTCTTGAGGTACTTTGATGGATAACTCTTCTTTGATAATTCTAGGTATCAAGTTGTAATTTTTGTTCTTCGAAGTTAGAGCTGGTAAATCATATTGTGCAATATGTTTTCCATGTTGAAAGAGGATGTCATTTAAATCCCCGAGTAAGCGATTTGTCAACCCATGACATGTTTTAGTGCTTGTCGATGGATAACCATCCACCATACATGGAAAAAAACTCGTCCCACAACCTTCTTACATTTGTTGGCTCACAAAATATTAAGATGATCTCAGACAACCTTCTTAAAGCACATGACATTCTTAAAATAGATGCCTTAACCAAACACGATCTTATGCTGCTGTCACTCTTCAACAATCCTCGATACTGAGCGAATTGCTTAAAGAATGAATATTGGACATCATTTACTATTAGCAAGTCATCCCAACTGATTGGTCCTCTTATATTAGACAACAGAATACGCAAATAGAATTTTTCTCCTTCTGTTGGTGAAATAGTATAGATCCGACTGATAGCTCTCTTTTGTGACGTGACGCTATTCCTTTTTCTTGTTGTGCCAACAATAATATTCTGAAATTTTTCTATACAAAAGATGCCTAGATTGTTGGTTCTCTACCTGATTAAGTGAAAAGAATTCAATGAGCATTGTCCTTGAAAACTAGTCATCATTAATTATTTCATAAATAGTTTGGTGCTCATAAAAGCTCACTTGATATTGATTTGGCAAATGAATCTGCAACATTTTCACTGATGAGTATATTTGATAAAGGTTGAATTTAAATATTTTTCGGCATACCTCTGGAATGGTAATCCATATTGCATCAACAAACTGTTGCAGCTCATCATAATGAGAACTTTTGTGAACCTCTATTGCAACACGGTCTAGTCCTTATAGTAATACTTGTATAGATATTTTATACTATTGATACTACTACATATGTCAATATTGATATGGCAATCATACTTTAGTAGTAGCCAAAGATTGTATGAAACTACCCATCTGTTTTCAATTATGACATTTTGGTTTAAGAGATTGAAGTATCAAATTGCCTCCTATATTGAGAATATGAGTCATCACCTCATCGTGTCTCTGCTACGAACTCCTTTACGTAGTTACGTTTATATTAACCATTTTTCATGCATGGTAAAAATTGATTAAGTGTTTTGCAAGGACCATGGATCATATGCCTTAGCACTGCCTCATGTAAGTGTGGTTCTACTTTTTAAGATGGTATTTTCGCTCGTACCAAACTATCATACTGGTCAGATCATTCAACTTGTCATTATTTTCTAAGATTAGTAACATATGTACGTATGATAATCCTCTTTTTTGAAACTCAATGACATAAATATATCTTTTCACATTTCTCAATACACCATTGGTAATAACATCCTCTTTTAATTGTTCAAATTTGGCTCTGAAAATATTGGTAGTTAGATCTAGACGATCCTACGGAGTTTGAATAGGACTGAGTTTCGAAGTTATTTTTGACCATGATAGATTGCAAGTGAGAAAAATATCTGGTTTGCCTTTTTAAGAACAATAGCTATTCATATCGTTGGGTCATGTCTCGACGACTACCTACGAACGATGATGGTAATATCATTCTTCTAGCAACATTTTCTAAAACTAATTATAGAGAAAAGTATTACTAGTTTGAAATTTAATTTTGAAAACATGTAATGATCTATAGTGTATCCATTAAAACAAAAAATATTTACCAACGTTTGTCTCTCCTGCATGCAAAGCATCTTGTAAGCCTTGATATAGTTTCACTCGAAGTTTCTGTTGTCTTTGTCGAACCCATCTTAACTTGCATGTATCGATTTTCACATAGTTGTTAACAACATATTGTTGAAGAAATCACCCCGCTTGCAAAACTGTTGAGTGATTATCGGAGCAAATCTATGAATTTTGAGAATAATAGGAAACGGATTGAAATTATGAAATAATGTATTGGCACAAACTATCATCAAAGAAAGTCTATAAATTAGATAGAAAATATGAGTTTGTACCTAGAGCATATAGCTATAATATGTCCAACATGATACTTTGTTTCCACTTTGAGTTCAAGTATTGATATCTCACCCATCGGTTCTAAATGGAAAAAAAGAGGATATTGTAATGGATCATATAATAGCCTACAAATTTTTGAATCCTTCTGAGATTACCAGCATGAGGTTGAACCTTGACATCTCGTCCTCTCACCATTGCTTCAATGTCATCACCAACTATTATGGCTGCTACTTGTGAAGTAGTTGGGAGATGGTATTGTATTTTATTAGTAAGTTGCTCTCTAATTACCAAATTACACTCTTGTACATCTAGTCATTGTGCAAGCTGGCAAAATACATGGATAAAAGGATTATATCGGTGCAATAACTGTTGTAGCTTGAAAACCAAACTTTCGTACAGTTGTGCATTCTCCAGCATCCTATTTTGTAACTCGTGCTCACTATCATATATATATATACAGTTGCAAGAAGCATGGTTGTCTTCCTTGATCCGGATAAAATTCTCCTATACTATGGTATATTGATCCTTGAGCTCAGAATGTATATATACCATGGTTGTTGTAGCTAATTATTTGTCTATGTGTACACCACACGAAGTGAAAGAAAATATGGTTGTAACCACGAATGTGTTTCTTGAAATGGTTCCTTTCTGCAAAAGGGTCTAAAAAGATTTCAAGTAATTTATGAGGAGCATTTGCTTGTGGCAAAGAGGCTTTTCCTCTATTACAATACATGTCAAATGTTTCATGCTGAAATAGACGTACATTACAACGAGTACATGTCCTTGGAGTAGGTAGTATAGTTTGAAGTCCTATTGTATTCTCTTAAAAATCTCGAACAGAATTGTGGGATATTCGGATACTGTGTCTAATTTATGCACATGCATAGCCAGCATAAGTAAATAAAACATTGTTTTAGATTTTTTTTTTCAACATATACCAGTGATTATAGATTATTGAAAAAAATTTATTAATTATTTCATATATTTCAAAGAGTGGAATAAAGAGTGATTTTTTATGTGTGTTTACGTTAATTTTTCTCATATTATTAAATTTTAATTTGATAAGACTTTTTTTTATGATAAAAAATTTGTTACCTAGTTACTATTACTAAATTGAGATGTATTTTTTATCTTTAAATGATTTATATATGTGTCTTATGATTATTGTCATTGGTTAATATTTGTAGTAGCATTTTTTTTAGTTTATATTTAAATTAGTTATTCAATAAAAATTAGTTCAATAACTCGTAAAATGTATAACACGTTATCTATATTTTTATTCGAGAATTTGAAATTTATTTATCTATTGACTTGTAACATTTAATCTAGCATTGAGACTTTTTAAGAAAATAAGACACATTTCATCGTCATCAAATTTTTTTATTTATTAATTTTTTTAATTGGATAAAGACTCTATAATAAAGAAAGAATTAATATAATTTGTGCAATATATTTTCAAATACAAGAGATAAAATATCAATGTTATTACTCTCTTTTATTATTATTGTGTTTGTGTTTAAGTTAAATTTCTCATGGTCTTACTTTTAATAAGTTTTAAGTTAAATTTCTCATGGTCTTACTTTTAATAAGTTTTAACAAATATATATTGTTACCAAAGCTTTATTACAAAATTATTGTTGTTAGTAGTCTTATGAATGTATTGTCTAGTTTTTAATTTTTTTTATTCGTTTATTATTTATGTTAATTTTTTTATTATGAAATTCATAATCTTATTTGTTATTAGGCATTTTATATAGTAATGTATAATAAGATATCTTTAAATTTATTCAACACAAAAAATATTTTTAAAAAGTATTATATGATGAAGATAAGATATTAAAGATATAAAGAATACCAACCATTTATATTTGCATGACTCCTAAGACTATTTGAAATTGGTTCATTATAATGAATTGGTTGAGATATTGAACTAGTAGTAGTGGTGCCTTAATCTAAAAAATACAAACCATAAATATAAAAGTGGACTAAGATCAATGAGTACATTGTTGTAGAATTTTTTTTAAATGTTAAAAATTAATACTCAAAAATAAAATAAACTGTGTAAATTAAGTTAATTAATTTTTTTAACCCTCCGTATTAAGAAGATTTAATGTATATGTAAAATAACTTAAATCGAAGTTATTACATATTTTAAGTATATAAAATACCAACTAGTTATGTTATCATCACATCTGTTATTTAGACAAGCTCCATTATTATATATTTTCAGTCCTGTATTTTTAAAAAGCAGAATATAAATATTACACATAATTTGAATTCTTAATAAAAAAATTAGTTATCATAATACATATTAAATGTTACCTCAACATGTGTTATATAATCTTACTATCTCAAGAGCAACCTATTAATCTTTCAGGTCAAAACTTTTTCTCTTTATATAGTAGAATATAGAAGGAGATAGATAATAGGCATATATTCATAACATTTTAATTACAATGGTTACATTACCTTTTATTTTTTTATTAGTATTTTATTTTTTTTATCATCTTTTAGAATTGAGTATTGTTTGTTTTAATCGTACTTTTTCAACCAATAGAATAAATTTCAAGAGAATGAACCTATTAAAAAATATATGATTACTAATATAGAAATAGAAGTATGTATATTTAATGTAATTTTTACCGTAGTTAATAATAAAATAATTACTTTATTGTCTATTGGTTCTATTAATGCAATTGATTACTCATTTTTCTTTATACTCCAAAGGTTTTATAATTTTTCTTCCTTGAATTGATATTTATTAATATATTTTCTGTATATCTCAGTTAATCTTAATTAGTACATATCTATTGAGTAAAATAATGTTTAAGTTCCTTATCTTTATCTCTTGGCATATATTGACGAACTCTTTTAAAATTAATTTATCTATTAAAAATAGTAAGTCATCAGTGGTCAATAAGTTGAAGTTTGTACACAAAAATATCTATATCAATGAAAATATTATAAACACTAAATTATATAAAGATTGAATTATACCAATAAATAACTACATATAATTACTAAGAACATAAATTACGTGGTGGTAAAGGTAACAAATTTCTTTAAAACTCACTTTTTTTTTTATGAATTTTTCACTTTTTCGATTTAATTTTTCTTCTTTAACTAAATTTTTGTAGTTGACTCATAAACATTTTGAGATAGAACAACACATAATTGACTATGGGTAAACACATGTTTAAGGAGATAGATTCCTACTTTAGAAGTAGTCTATCCTTGTGATCTATTTATTGTTATTGCAAAGCTCAACCTTACAAAAAATTGCATCCTGATAAGTATAAAGAGCAATCATAAATTTTCAATTGTTTTGTGTTTTATCCGAGGCAAGAAAGCTCTTTGTCAGTGATGGTCGATTAAAATTTTTACATCCAACATATTTTAAAAAGTTCTATGACATAGTAACATTGTATCATTGCATAAGGCAGCCTTAGGGTCTATGTTTCTCGGTAACATTAAAGGCGCACCATTTTTTAGCTTCAATATATAAGGTGGCAACTTGCCTGTGAAAATTAAGATATTCTTGTTGATACAAATTATTAGTATTTCCTTATACCTCATCAAATAATACTAAATTTCATTTTTCTCTTGAAAATTGGTTGATAATTATTTCATTAAGCTGTTGCACATCATGATTTTTGGGTGTCAATATTGTCCTTTCTACCATGTAAGAAGTGTCTCACCCATTAGATTGTAAGTTTGAAAATATTTATTCTATTAACTTGTGTAATAATTTTTCACCCTCCCATGAAATTGTCATATTTGCTTGTATCCATACCTAGTCTTCATGTATGTAGGCTCAATTCCATCACCAATGCGCATAAGATACTCAACAAAATTATGATCATTAAAAAATCACATATTTTATTGCAAGCAAACAATTTGAATGAAAGCCCACAAATGAGACTTAACTATAAAAGCTAAAATCATTTGTGATTTACTACCTTTCGGTATGACAGACAATACTTGACGAAAATTTCCTCCCATCACCATCATTTTACCTCAAAATGGCATATCATTGCTAATATATATCTCAAAGTGCAATCTAATGATTCTAAAGATTCTTTATTTGTCATCGATGCTTCATCCCAAATTATTGATGTTGTTTGTCTAATCAGCTTTGCAAGATTAGATTATTTTTTTATGTTGCAAATGGAAGATGGCTCTGCATTAATTGGAATCTTAAACGTAAAATGAGCTGTTCAACTCCTAAGCAATAATGTTGTAACTATTCCTGATGATGCAATTACTAAGACAATATTACCTTTATTTCTTAATTCTGCAATTATAGTTCTGTAAAGAAATATTTTGCCTAATCTCCCAGCCCATCAACTAAGAACAATTCACTTTCTCTTCGATTAATTGTGCCATAATGCACTTGAAAGCTTTAGTTTGGTCATTGTTTAATTTTTCCAGAGAATACATGTCTTCTCGAGGCACTTCAATGCACAGCTCTTCTTAGATAACTCTGGGTATCAAGTTGTCATTGTCATTTTTAGAAGTTAGAGTTGACAAATTGTATTGTGTAATCTGTTTTCCATGTTGAAGGAGAATATCATTTAAATTCCTGAATAGTGATTTGTTAACCCTAAGGCTATTATAGTACTGGTTGATGGATAATAATCCACCAAATATGAAAAAAATTTATCTCATAGACTTCTGACATTTGTAGGCTCACAAAATATTAAGATGGTTACAAATAATTTTCGTAAAGTCAATGCCAATCGTAAAATAAATGCCTCAATCAAACATGCACGGATGCTACTATCACTCTCAAATGAATTCCTTAGAGTTACTTGAGTTCCTTTGTTATTTCCCTTATTTCATGAACTTTTTTAAGTATTTGATTATCATCTCTTTATTGATTCAATTCTCTTAGACCTTTTAGTTTAATTCCATTGCTTCCTAGTATAGTTATATCTTAATTATTGCCATTTCAATTGCATGATTACTAGATAGTTGTTTACTTGCTTATTGCTTTTATTTATTACAATTTTATTGTTGATTGCTCTTTAAATTCTAGTTACCTTACCTTTTCTCATTCATATTCAAAACCCTCAAATTCTATAACCAATGATGTGCATTCAATTGCAAGTCCAAGGGAGAACGACCCGGGATTTAAATCCTAGTTATTGATTTGATTTTTATGATAACCTTCTAAACTTCAATTATGAGTTGGTTGCCAGTTTAGACTATACTTGCGACATAATTGAGTTTTTGAAACTTGTGAGATTCTGAACCGATATCTAGCTCGCGTCAAATTTTTTAGCGCAAAAAAATGCATTAACCCCTATTTTATGATGAATTTTAGGTTGAAAAGAGTGGAATTTATCAACTTATCTTATATTTCTTCATTGAAATTGCATGTTTTTGTGAATTTCTCCTAATTGTACTTAATTGTGAAAAACATGCTTTTTATGCTTTAAAATTGCTAAATTTAACCCACTTTTATCCCATTCGATGCCTTGATATGTTTGTTTAAGTGATTTAAGGTTTAGAAGGCAAGAATGGCTTGAAGGAATGGAGAAAAAGCATGCAAAAGTGGAAGAATCATGAAGAAATGAAGTTTTGTAAATCTGCCCAGTTGTGCGTACGCATGGCAGATGTGTATGCACGAGTAGCAGCACGTGATTTACTTAAGTAAACACATGGGTCGCAATTTCAAGCCTATTTTGGGCCCAATCCAACTCATTTCTAAAGTATTTGAAGGCAAGACACAAAGGGGATCAAGCAAGTAGTGTAGGAAGTAGTATAGTAGTAATAGTGTAGAACCATATTTTAGATTAATTCCTAGAGAGAGAAGCTCTAACTTCTTTCTAGGATTTTAGGGTTTCTAGTTTAGTTTCTTCTTAGATTGAAGTTTTAATTCTTATTTTTATGTAGTTTTCTTTACAATTTCTTATTCTAGTATCTTAATTTGTTTAGTTTTACTTGTTATTTTTTTTATTTTTATCAATTTTAGTTTATGAACACTTGTTTGAATTCTAGTTTTCTTTTAATGCAATTTGATGTTCTTATGTTTATTGATGTTCCTTTTAGTTGTTCTTATTGCTTGCTTGCATTTGGTAGATATATATTTTATAATTCTTGCAATTTATCATGTTTTCTTTTTATGCATTCTAAGTGTTTGTTAAAATGCCTTTTCTTAGTTTTAGAATAGAATTTTGCATTCTTGCCTTGAAATTGAGGACTTAGGTGACCTTGAGTCAGTGATGTCCAATATTGATTGGGAATTTAGGGTTGTTAGTTGGTTTTATTTCCACTGACGCTAGTCTTTCACTAAGTCTAATTAGTGAATTAGCTAGGACTTGTGGATTAAGATCTATTATACCTATTTGACTTTCTTCCGATATTTGGGATGATGAAGTAGGATTAACTCTTCTTAATTGTCATGTTTGTCGTCAATAACTTAGATAGAAATCCTTGACTCTCAATCCTTGCCAAGATGCATTTTTAGCACTTGAATTTTCTTGTTTGCTCTTTACTTTCTTGTCATTTAATTTCTTATCTGTTGCATTTCAAACCCCTTTTTCCTCATAGCGAATGATATACACAACTCACTACAATTCTTTTGAGAGACGATCCAAGATTTAAAACTCCCAGTTTTTATTGATTTGAATAGTGACAATCTTTTTTTTGAAAAATTCCGAACCAACATTTGGCCCACACTAAGTTTTTGGCACCGTTGCCGGAGAATTGCAAAGTGTGCTAGTTATTGGTTATTGTTAATATATTAATATTGTGAATAGTTTACTTTTTGTTTATTTGCTTGTTTTTGCTAGTAGTTAGGAGTATGTTTTTATTTGTTTCTTAATAGCTTTTATTTATATTTTCTCTTCTCTCTATGAATTATCACCCTTTTAGTTTAAAGTTTGGTTATAACTATATTGTAGAAAATGGAAACTTCAATGATGGTTCGCATTATGGATCGAAAAAGCAATTGCAAGGGGAGCCACGTTCTTATAGACAACCTTCATGGCAACAACCTCCTCCGATCTACTATGATCACAATCCACCTTATAATGCATACAAATCCAATGGATATGGTGGGTATCCCTATGTTTATCAAATCTACCATATGCCTATCATCCACCTCCTCAACATTATCCTCAACCACCATACTCACAAGCCCCATCTTACCACCGAACACCTCCATATGATACTAATCCATATCCACCATACTACCAACCTTATGTGCCAAAAAAACAACCATATGAGCTATATGAACCACACTTAGAACCACCACCATTCTAATACCAATACTCTCAAACCTCCCTTAACCAACAACCTTCATATATACAACCTCAACACTCTCACCCTTATGAACCACCTCCTATATATGAAAACTTTCACCCACATGATGAATTCTATTTTTCACCACAACCCTCCATGGAAGAAGCTTTTCAACCTTCATCAAATTTTCTCCAAGATCAAGAAGAATCTCAAAAGAGGCACAACGCTATCATGGCTTCCTTAACAGAAATCATAGCTCGTTTAACCGCACTTCACTCACACAACAATCAAAGCACTCTTGTTAATGGATGTGAAGAATTGGTTTCAACTGAAGAGTGTAGTGTGGAAGAGAGCTTGGATCCCCAAATAGAGGAAGAGGAGTTGATGGATGAACTACTTCAAGTTTTTGGGAGTCACTCCATAGATGATACTCTCCACTCCTTTCTTCAAGAACAAAGTGAGGCGAGAAAGGAAAAGCAATAATGAATCGAGCGTCAAAACACTATCATGGCTATCTTAGCCAAAACTTTAACCTGATTGGCCTCAATACGCTCTTGCAACAATTCAAGCACTTCATCGAATGAATGCGAAGAATCAACTTCAATTAAAGAATGTGGGGTGGAAGAGAGCTTGGAACCTCAAGAGAAAGAAGAGAAGTTAAAGCATGACTTGTAACAAGTGGAGGTAGTTGAACTCGATGAACTTGAAAAAGTGGTTGAAGATTTAGGAGGAGTTGAGTAAGAGATAGATTCCAAGATTGAAGAAACTTTTACTCCAACTAATGATCTTGTTGAGATTGTTGAGCCTTTCTCCATGAAGTGTGGTATTGATATTGAGGAAGACCGTGCACAACCTCCGAGACATAACTTGAGTAATGAGGAGGAGTTAGAAGAAGTTGGTGAACAAGGAATAGAATTTGAGGAAGCTTGTAATCAAGAGGTAAAAGTTATCCAAGAGGAGCAAAAGGGAGTGGAAATCACATTGCTAAAGCTGTTGGTGCTAAAGCTGTTGGAAGCCTCTCTTTCTAAGTCATCACCATCCATCACATCATTTGCGTGGGTAAAAATCTTGTTCTTTAGCTTTATTTTCCCATTTGAATACAGTTTTCTAGAAATGGATGGTCAACTTAGAGCTCTTTGTGGATTGAAGAGCAAGAGAGAGATGGTTAGTGGTTGGCAACATAAATCAAGGCTCACTAGGATTGAAACCTCAAGGTTTGGGTTCCAAGGTTGGCACAATGCTCAATTGAATGGATCTAGGAGGAAGCTTGGATATTTAAGGGAGAATTCAGAAGTGCTGACACCCGAATGGAATCATGTGACTCAACTAGAAGGCAGGTGCAAAAACAAGGTTTGGGATCCCGAAATACATAGTAAGGATCATCAACTTTGGGAGCTCATAGCTTATTTCAAACTTCATCAAAGCTTGGCGTACATCAATTGGAATCATAGAAAGCATTAAAAGTCCAAGCATTGGTGGAAGTACAAGGATGAATTTAAGTACAAGCCTCCATGATAAGAGCTCACCAAATGTCCAACTTAAGGACTTTAAATAAAAGTGCTAGGTGGGAGACACCCCACCATAGTAAAATCTTCCAACCTTCACTTGTTTTTACTATTCTTGTACATGTTTTTCTTAGGTATTAGCTTGATTTGGTAGATTCTTATTGTTAATTACATGTTTAAACATCGTGTTTGATGTCACTTTTGAAATAGTTAATAGCTTTCTTAATTTGATTTTCTATCCTTGTTGCAATTATTAAGTTTACGAATAACTTTTTAGCTGAATTTGGTCTCTAGGATGTTAGAAAATAGGTTAAAGATTTTTTTTTAGGCTTAGGTTAAAAAAAATATTATCGTGCGTACACATGATTCCCCTCCAGAATCAAAATTATGCGTACCCATGGAGCATGCATACACATCACACCATTTATAGAATTGAAATCATGCGTACCCATGCTATGTGTGTAAGCACCACGTCCAAATTTCGCTCAAGTTGTACGTACGCATGGCAGATGCATGCACAAATTCAAAAACTTAAACCTTTTATACGAATACCCTAATTCACACACAACTATTACACTCCTTCCTTTCTTCTTATTCACCCATAACCACCAACTCCAACCATCCATTTCCACCATCTTCCACAACCCACCGCTGGAGACCACCATTTTTGTCTCTCTCTCTCTCTCTCTTTCTCTCTCTCTCGTTACCCTTGGACCTTACCCCCACTTTTCCACTACTCTCGACCTTCCTCCTCACCACCAATAGCCGTC
>NC_029787.2:135940218-135957109 GCF_000816755.2 Arachis ipaensis | reverse complement strand
CTCTCTCTCTCTCTCTCTCTCTCTCTCTCTCTCTCTCTCTCTGCCAACTTCCATGGTTGAATCCAGAAACAAGGTAGCCACTTGTTCTCTATCACTTCTAGTAAGCTTCCTACCGTCGGCACCACCTCCAGTGGTTAGCCACCACTGCTGCACAACTCTATGTTCCTCACTTCTACACTGTTCTTGGTTACTTCTAGGTTTTGTTTATTTTTTCTTTCCTTTAATTTATGTTAAGTTAGTTTAATCCTATTTAGTTAGTTTAATTTCAATAATTAGTTAGGTTAGATTAATTTTGTTAGTTAGGTGATTTTGGTTAATTTCTTAGTTAGATTAATTGGTTATGTTAGTTGATTCTAGGTTATTAAATTAGTTGCTATTAGTTACTGTTAGTTTAATTTAGTTTTATAGGTTTTGCATTGTTGTTGTAATGTGTTTGGAATTATTCTGAGATTGATGGTTGATGTCGGATTCACTAACTTGCTGTGAATTGCTGCTGATTTGATTAACTACTTGGTTGTATCAATTATTGTATCATTGATGGTTTTGCTAAGATTTTGTCACTCTAAATGTTGGATTGCTTGATTAAATTGATTTGAATTGCTGACGAAGCTCTATTGTCCATGCTAAACTTTTGAATTGGTGTTGCAAGTTTACTTATTGATGCTATTATATGTTGTTATGCCCTTGCACACCAAATGTTTGCAATTTTGTCTCAAAAAAATTTATATTGAACATTTTTTGTCAATTTCTTGCTTCAATGCTGATTTTCCTTTTGTTTTGCCTTATTGCATTGAAGTGAATATGTTAAACCTCCAAGTGACCAAAATTTGTGCATTTTGAGTATTTGAGGTTTCTTTTACCTATTATTGCAAGATTAACAGACTTTTGGCCTATGTAACTCATTTAATTCACTTTCTTTATGCTTAATCGATTTGAGTTACATTAGGCGTGGAACTTTTTATTTTTCATATCAATCTTGCAATATTAGTGTTTGAAAGCATTGATGATTGAATATGCTTTGTTTTAAAGTTGTTCTTATTTGATTCATCGTCAATTGCTTATGCTTATGCCTTGACGACATGTTGACTATTATTTTCTTAACTATGTGTGCTACACATACTTTAAATCATTCATTTTGGTATAATGCATGATTTGTGAAGTTGGATTATGAGCTTGCCTATTTTTATCTTTCTGGAAGATTTAAGTTCTAAGGGCCATGTTTGCTATGTTACATGACAACTAACTCTTTTTCAACTAACCCATTTTTTTCCTAAGTACATAGCAACCACGTTTTCATAATTTTTGGTTAAATAGGCAATGCAACTAACTTTGATTGGAGTGTGATTTTTTGGTTGGCTTTGTTTCATAATTTCACTCACACATCCAATCAATTCTCTCTCCTCCTTTCACTTCACAAATACTTGGTTATTCACCAAAGTTCTTATGCTTCTTGTTGATTGCTTATTGCTTTAACTTGTATATTTATCTTTAAAGCATCCTAGGCACATTAAAATAAGTGAGTATATGCGTACTTTGTGTAGTTGTGACACAACTTTCAAGTGCTGGTGCATGAGTTCTAAACTGTGCGCAAACTTAGAATTCACACATTTGCTTTCGTCAATGTCACAAACTGATTAACTCACTTTATTTTAGTGATTATTACCTCATTCTGACTATCTATGTTTTTTTATCTTAGAATTTACTTGTCTTAATATATTTTGTTCTATATTTTTCAGGATGAGTAGTCATAAACAACAAGGGAAGTAGAAGAAGGAACATGCCGCAATGGATAGAGAAGGGAGAAAACTCCTCCTTAGTAGCAACATCACCACCATCATCACAGTCGATCCACCATATTGTCCAAAGGCTCTTCGAGGAGATTGCTCGGATGGAGCATCGCTTGTGTACTTGAAGAAACTTTTTGGTTGGATAGACCTCTCGAAGGAAGAGCAGGATCCACCAGCTAAAGGTGGAGACGAGTAGAGATCCAGCTTTGTTTTGCTTGCACGGAGGACCATGCATATTTTTAAGTGTGGGGAGGTCAAGCAACCAGATCGGCTGTTGGGTGACAATTTTTCTTTCCAAATACTTCTATTTTGATTTTTATTATGCTTTTTGGTTATTTGCTAGTATTTTGATACTTTGAGTACCTTTTAGTTTATTGCACTTTTTATTTTGGTTTGTACATAACTTAGATACTTATTCTAGTTTTGAATATTTTTCTTTCTTTAATATATTAGTATATATCTTTAGCTTTTAGTTGTGATTGGACAATGTGATAATTGGATCTAGTTTACTTTTCTATATGTATATGATGATTTGGATTGATAGAGAATAGGAAAAGAACTTAGGATTTTTACTTTTCATCCAATCACATTATACATATACATAAGCTTAGTTAAAATAATTAATTTTCAAGATCATTTTTTTATAAGGCATTCCATTGAATTGAGTTAAAATTTTTATTGAACTTACTTGAAAATTAATTGTGGAACATAGATTAGAGTTAGAACGCACAACCAAGTGAGATTTGAGCTTTAATGTATGGTTGCAATATATTAACCACTATTTTCATTCTTGTGTGTTATTCTCTTTCTATGATTGCAATTTTTGACTTGTTTAATTCTTTATGTCCAATATTTTATGTATGAATGTATTTACATGATTGAGACTTTTATTTTATTTAGCTCTCTTTTCCAAATAGCCTTACTCTTTTATCTACCATTGTTAACTAATTTTGAGCCTAGTTAATTCTCTTTTGTTCTTACTTTTAGCACATCATTAATCCTAAGTAAAAATAATAAATATCCTAAATTTAGATCTTTGATTAGCTTAGGATAGTGAGAGTGTGCATCATCTAAGTGTGAAAAAATTTGATAACATTCGTAGAGAGAAAAAAAAGGGTATTTTACATTTTTTATTGAAAAATTTTGGAAATTGAGTACATACTCATGCATTGAATGTTGAATCATATGCATTAATTTTTTTGTATATATTATGTTATTGACAAAAAAGTTTGAATAAAAAAAAAAGAAAAAAAGAAAAAAAAAAGAAATGAGAAAGCAATAAAAATGGGATAAATGTCACCCAAAAAAGAAAAGTATGAAAAATAAATGCATATGTGATATGAATTGAAAGAATGCATGAGTGTGTAAAAAAGTGAATAATAGGTAGGTAGGTTTTATATTAGAATTGAATAGGTTGTTGTAGGTTAGGTGGAAGTTTAAGTTAATCAAAGATTCAATTTCTAGTCCACTTGACCATATATCCTTACCTTTACCCTAATCTTATTATAACCTTGAAAAGTTCCCATGATACTTGTCTGCATACATTAAATAATTGTTAATTATTAGATTAAAAATAAGTCTTAGAAAGTAAATTTAGAAGAGAATTGATTGAATCAACCCTATACACTTGAGCGATTAAAGAGTATGCACATCCGATGAGGGGTTCAATTACTCAATTCTATGTTTCCACCTTTTATTATTTATCTTGCAAGTTGTTACATTCTTTTTATGACTCAAATTGATTCATGGGATTGCATTAATTGCTATATTAAGTTAGCCCTCTATGCATATATGTCTTCTTGAAAATTGAATTGGTTTTGACCAAGTAGATACTAATAGATACAAGTAGATAGACAGATAGAAATAGATAAAATAGATATATATATATATTACTTTTAATAAATGTTGAATATCCCTTGATCTTGTCTTTCTTAATGCTTAGTATGAGGACATGCTATTGTTTAAGTATGGAGAGGTTGATAAATTCCTATTTTATGATGAATTTTGGGTTGAAATGAGTAAAATTTATCAACTTATTTTGTATTTATTCATTGAAATTGTATTTTTTGTGAATTTTTTCTAATTGTGCTTAATTGTGAAAAACATATTTTTTTATGCTTTAAAATTGATAAATTTAATTCACTTTTATCTAATTCGATGCCTTGATATATTTGTTTAAGTGATTTAAGATTTAGAAGGCAAGAATGGCTTGAAGGAATGGAGAAAAAGCATGCAAAAGTGGAGGAATCATGAAAAAATGAGATTTTGGAAATCTTCCCAGTTGTGCGTACGCATGGCAGATGCATATGTACGAGTAGCAGCACATGATTTACTTAAGTAAACATGAGGATCATAATTTCAAGCCCATTTTGGGCCCAATCCAACTTATTTCTAAAGCATTTGAAGGCAAGACTCAAGGGGAATCAAGCAAGTAGTGTAAGAAGTAGTATAGTAGTAGTAGTGTAGAACCATGTTTTAGGTTAATTCCTAGAGAGAGAAACTGGACTTCTCTCTAAAATTTTAGGGTTTTTAGTTTAATTTCTTCTTAGATTTAAGTTTTAATTCCTTGTTTTATTGTAGTTTTCTTTACAATTCCTTGTTCTAGTATCTTAATTTGTTTACTTTAACTTATTAGTTTCTTTATTTTTATCAATTTTAGTTTATGAACACTTGTTTGAATTCTAATTTTCATTTAATACAATTTGATATTCTTATGTTTATTGTTGTTCCTTTTAGTTGTTCTTATTGCTTGCTTGCATTTAGTTGATATAGATTTTATAATTCTTGCAATTTACCATGTTTTTCTTTTATGCATTCAAAGTGTTTGTTAAAATATTTTTCTTAGTTTTAGAGTAGAATTTTGTATTCTTGGCTTGGAATTGAAGACTTAGGTAACCTTGAGTCATTGATTTCAATATTGATTGGTAATTTAGGATTGATAGTTGGTTTTGTTTCCACTGACGCTAGTCTTTCACTAAGGCTAAGACTTATGGATTAAGATCAATTATGTCTATTTGACTTTCTCCCGATGTTTGGGGATGGCGAAGTAGGATTAACTCTTCATAATTACCATGTTTGCGGTCAATGACTTGGATATGAATCCTTGACTCTCGATCCTTGCCAAGATGCCTTTTTAGCACTTTAATTTCTTTGTTTTCTCTTTACTTTCTTGTCATTTAATTTATTGTCTTTTGCATTTCAAACTCCTTTTTTCTCATAGCCAATGATACGCACACCATACTGCAATTCCTTTGAGAGACGACCTGGGATTTAAAACTCCCGATTTTTATTGATTTGAATTGTGAAAATCTTCTAAACTCTGATACGGGTCATTTATTAGTTTGGAACTATACTTGTGACGAAATTATTTTTGAAAAATTTTGAACCGAAGTTTGGCCCGTGATGAGCGGATATTTTATATGCTTTTTGATGTCATTTTCTTAGTGTTTTCAGTATGTTTTGTTGAGTTTTATTATGTTTTAGTAGGTTTTAATGCAAAATTCACTTTTTAGATGCTAATTTGAGCTTTTATGTCATTTTTATGACTTTAGGTAAATTTTGGGTGAATTTGGCAAGTTTTGGCAAAGTCTGATTCAGAGACAAAGAAAGGACAACAGATGTTGTCAGATCCTGACCTCCATGCATTCAAACATGCATTTCTGGAGCTACAGAGATCCAAATGAAGCGTTCTCAACGGCGTTGGAAAGCAAAATTCTAGAGCTTTCCAGAAATATATAATGGTTTATACTTTGCTTTGTAAATGAAGGCCCAAAACGGGAGTTGGACGCCCAAACTACCCCCTTTCTAGCGTTCAACCCCCCAAGGGGATAGAACCCAGCATTGAACACCCAAAACTGGCGTTCAACACCACAAAGGGAGCAAGGAAGCAGCATATCTACCCCTTATTGGGCGTTGGATGCCCATTCCCTCAAGTCAGAAGCCAAGCTATGCCAAAACACTCACCAAGTGGGCCCATAAGTGGATTTTCGCACCTTTATGCTTAGTTTATTTCACTTTTGTAATTTCTAATTATTAGATTAGTATATATAGAAGAAAGATCACCCTTGTTTAGGATCTTTATCGTCATCTTTGGAACTTTTGAGTTTTGGAACCTTTGAACCTATTTTGTACAGTATTAGCAATTAAACCTCCTAAGTTAAGGTTAGGAGCTCTGGTGATTCCTATGGATTAATATAATTACTTTTCTATTCCAATGAATGCTTGATTCTATTCTATGATGCATTGTCATTCTTCATCCTTATGAATCTCAATTTTACATGAGTTCTTACGAGTCCTGACCTGGATAGTATTGAACTACAGCTTGAGGATGCATCACGAGTTCCGATAGAATTATCTGGGCTAATCGGGGTATGTGACATAAAACCTCGTTAGTCAGGGGTAATTGAGATTCATGCGGTTCTAAGGGCTAGAACCATAAGAGCATCAGTCTTTGATCTGAAAGATCCGACCTTGTCTATGACATTTTGAATAGGATCATCAAAGAGATTGAATTGCGCGCGCTTCACCCTCTCTCAGATTGATCTAGTCCGTTCGGATGTTTGGTCTGGACCTGAGGAGATTAATGACCATGACCAATGGCTTAATTTCTTATAGCCTTGCCATTGAAGGAATCATCCATCATTGAGGTAGTGAGTATGACGTGTTAAATCAGAAGAAGAAGCATCTCCGAAGTCTTAACTACTGCTAATTACTGTCTCTACGTTCAATTGTTATTGCTTGTTTATGCGCCTACAACAAACAACAACTATCCTTCTATTCGCCTGAATAACATTTGCAGGATAACCACAGCTTGCTCAATCCGGCAATCCTCATGGGATTCGACCCTCACTCACCTGAGGTATTACTTTGACGACCTGATGCACTTGCCGGTTCAGTTGTGCGAGTTCAAAATTCACACACCAAGTTTTTGGCGCCGTTGTCGGGGATTGTTTGTGATTGACAAACTAACGGTTGTCTTGCTCCTTAGATCAGGTACTTTTTACTAGCTTTCTTTCAATTTCTTTTCTTGTTAATTTTTTAAAACTTCAAAAAAAAACTTTTTCTATCTTTAATCATCTTTTTCTTTTGTTTGAGTCTTGTGTCAATTTTTTAAGTTTGGTGTCACTTTGGTTTTTGTTCTTTCTTGAGTTTGTTTGAAAATTGTTCTCACTTTTCTTTCTTGATATTCAAATTGTTCTTGCTATTTTTTCTTGTTTGATTTCAAAATTGTTAAGTTTAGTGTCTTTTGGTGTTTTTCCTTCAAGCTTTTTGAAAATTTGTGTCTTTGATCTTTATAATCTTTAAATTTGGTGTCCTTTAGTGTTTGTCCTTTTTAATTTTTGAAAATTTAGTGTCTTCAATTTCAAAATTTTTAAATTTGGTATCTTTTAGTGTTTTTCCTTTTTAATTTTTCGAAATCTATTTTATTTAATTTCAAAATTTTAAGTTTGGTGTCTTGGTTGGTAATCTTGTTTTTCTTGCTTATCTTTTCTTTAAATCTTTACCTTATCTTTCCTTTCTTTGATTTTTAAAATTTTGCTATCCCATCTTTCTTTTAAATTCAATTTTTAAAATTTTAGTATCTTGTTAGTTTTTCTCTTTTTTGAATTTTAATTTTTTTTAAATCTTTAAAATGTTGAAATCTTATCTTCTCTTCTCTCTCTCTTTTAACTTTTTCTAAAATTCAATTTTCAAAATCTTTCCTTGACTTTCTCTTTCTAATCTCAAAACTTTTTAAAAATCAAATATTTTCTCTTTAAAATTTTAAAATCTTATTTTATCTTGTTGACTTTTTCTTTTCAAATTTAATTCTCAAATCTTTTATTAACTCTTTCTCATTAAATTTCAAAAATTTTCAAAATCAAATCTTTTATTTTAATTTCAAATCTTTTTAATTAGTTGTTTGTTTTACTTTAATTTTAAAAGATTGGTATCTTTCTAATTCTTAATTCTCTTTCCTCTTTTTTCAAAATCTTCTAACCGCTCTCTCTCTCTCTTCTGTTTTCGAAAATCCTCTCACTCTTTTCTCTCTCATCTTTTTCGAAAATATTCTAACTTCTTTCTCTCTCTTTAATTTTGAAAATCTTCTCTTCCCCCTCTCTATTTTCAAAAACTTTTTCTTTTTAAATAAAAGACATATTCTTCTCTTTTCTTCTTTACCTATCTCTCTAACAAAGGACCTCTATACTCTGACATAGAGAATCCTTTTTTCTTCTTTTTTTGGTTTCTTTCTTCTTGTTTTTGAACAGGAGTAGGAATAAAAAACTTCTCTTTGATCCGGATCCTTAACCTGAAAGGACTCTGAGAAGGCGTCTGCAACAAGCTCAAGCTAGCAGATCCGTAAGAAATCTCATAGGAGCTCTAGAACAAGAGGTAGAAGAAACAACAATGGTAGCTAATCCAGACAATGGAGGTGATGCAAGAAAGGTCCTAGGATTATACACTACACCCAATTCTGACTTCTATGGGCGCAACATCTCCATTCCTGCCATTGGGGCATACAACTTTGAGTTGAAACCTCAATTGGTCACTCTGGTGCAACAGAACTGCCAGTTTCATGGACTTCCACAGGAAGATCCAAACAAGTTCCTATCTGACTTTTTGCAGATATGTGACATTGTCAAGACTAATGGAGTAAATCCAGAAGTCTACAAGCTCATACTATTTTCCTTTGCAGTAAGAGACAGAGCAAGGCTATGGCTGGACTCTCAGTCTAAGAAAAGCCTAGACAGTTGGGAGAAGGTGGTCAATGGATTTTTGACCAAGTTCTTCCCACCTCAAAAGCTGAGCAAGATTAGGATGGAAGTACAAACCTTCAGACAAAAAGAGGGTGAATCCCTCTATAAAGCTTGAAAAAGATACAAGCAACTGATCAGGAGATGTCCTCCTGACATGATCTCAGATTGGACCATGTTAGACATTTTCTATGATAGTCTATCTGAGATATCCAAGATGGCATTGAACCACTCTGCAGGTGGATCCCTCCACTTGAAGAAGACGCCTGAAGAGGCGCAAGAGCTTATTGCCATGGTTGCTAATAACCAATACATGTACACTTCTGAAAAGAACCCTGTGAACAATGGGGCTACTCAAAAGAGAGGCATCCTTGAGGTAGGCACCTTAGACGCCATCTTGGCTCAAAATAAGCTCATATCCCAGCAGATCAACATGATCACTCAGAACCTGAGTGGGACGCAGACCTCTGAGGCTTACTTTCCAGAGACAGCCTATTAGGTAGACACAGGTGATAATGCCTTGACCACCATGGAGGAGGTGAACTACGTGGGAAACTCCTCAAGAAACTCTAACAACAATCCCTATTAAAACACTTTCAATTAGGGATGGAGGAACCATTCTAATTTTAGGTGGAAAGATCAACAGAAGCCTCAACAAAGTTTCAGTAACAATCAAGGTAGAATGAATCAGAATAGGTTCAGTAGTAGACCCTGTGAAACTTTTCAGCAATAATTAGAGAAACCCAGGCAGAGTATCTCTGACTTGGCTGCTATAGTCTCCAACCTCTCTAAGACCACCCACAGTTTCATGGCTGAATCTAGGTCTTTCATCCGGAACTTGGAGATATAGATTGGTCAGCTGAGTAAGAGGATCCCAGAGATCCCTTCCAACACTCTTCCAAGCAACACAGAGGTGAATCCAAAGAAAGTGCAAGGCCCTGGCTATAGAGGTTGTAACCGAACCTAAAGAGGAGCCTACTATTGAGAAGCTCAAAAAAATCAGAGCTCATGAGGAGACTGATAATGTCACCTTGCACGCCCTTTCGCTGAGAGAAGAACCTAAAGAATACTCTTCTTCAGAAGAGGATGAGGAGTTCAAGGAAGAGCAAATTGCTAGGTACTTGGCCATCCTTAGGAAACTGAAGGCTAACTCCTCTCATACAGAGGCATTAGAAAAGGAAGATGAACCTGTGGTACTGGCCAAGGAGTGTAGTGCCTTGGTCCAGAAGAAGCTTCCTCAAAAGCTGCCGGATCCCGAAAGCTTCCTAATTCCCTGTACTATAGGGATCATCACCTTTGAGAAGGCACTATGTGACCTTGGCTCAAGCATCAATCTGATGCCTCTGTCTATAATGAAGAGGCTAGGAATTTTAGAGGTGCAGCGTGCCACAATCTCATTAGAGATGGCAGACAAAACCCTAAAAAGGGCGTATGGTATGGTGGAGGATGTCCTAGTAAAGGTTGAAGACCTTTACATCCCTGTGGATTTTGTGATTCTAGACATTGGGGAAGACAGAAATGAATCCATCATCCTTGGAAGGTCTTTCCTAGCCACTGCTAAGGCCATAATTGATGTGGAAAGAGGAGAGCTAGTCTTGAGACTACATGAGAATTGCATCTTGTTCAAGATCTCCAACCCTCAATCTCCCTCTGACAGAGGTGGTGCCATTGTGCAACACCTTATGTTTCAGCCTTCCTTCTCAGTGCAGAGCTTTACAGAGTCCCCAGACACTAACTCTAAATTTGGTGTTAGGCAACCATCATCAAGCACTGGGAAGGAAGGTACTAAAAAGAAGGTACCTAAAGGCTAGAGGGACAAGAAGATCCCTACTGAAGGCCTCTCACCCGGAATGAGAGTCGTCTTCACTAAGAGTCCAGTCATTCCACACACAGTGAATAGAATCCTGTCTTTAGAACATGTGGAGCTCATTCATGAGAGCACAAGAAGAAAGTTTATTGTAAGGAGTGAAGATCTGAGCCCTTACTTACCTCCGTAATGGAGCTGTCCGTCAAGCTAATGACAGTAAAAAAGAGCTTGTTGGGAGGCAATCCAACTATTAGTATAGTAATTTCTATTCCCTTTCATTTACTTTAGTTTGAATTTATATTTTAGTTTTTTTTTTGTTTTTTGAAGTTTGTGATCATGTGCAGCACTTAAAACAGTGACAGAAACACTCAGAACTGAAAATAGAACACCCTGAAGAGAGTTCCCTCTCGTACCATATATACTAATAATAATTAACCACCCTTTGATACTTGACAACTACATATGCTCTTAAGGCACAACATATATATAAATCCATATATATTTAATGTTATTTATACACCTATGCTAGTCGAGGCACATCAGGTGAATACAGTACACATGACATGATATGGACCACAATACGATGGCATTATCACACTTGTATTAATTAATTAAATTTGTGCCTACTATTCTCTTATTCTTGTCTTCTTACTATCAACGCAACCTTTTTCTGTTTGAGAGACAGAGAAAAACAGAACTCAAATTCATTCCTATTTTTTCTCCTTCCGTTCTTCCCTCTCTCTCTTTCTTACTTATCAACACCAATTACTCAACGCAACCATGGTCTGCTCTCTTCTCTTCTCTTCTCTTCTTTGCTACTTCTTCTCTCTTCTCACTGCTTCAATTTTCCTGCTACCTTATTATTATTATTATTATTGTTGTTGTTGTTGTTGTTGTTGTTGTTGTTGTTGTTGTTGTTGCTGCTGCTGCTGCTGCTGCTGCTGCTACTATTTAACTTTAAAATCAACAGCTATTTTGATCATCACTTTGGACACTGTATTTGTTTGCTGATCTTGTTCGTTTCGGATTACACACCTTCCATGTTCTCGATCTGATCATTATACATCATTCCCCTCAGATCTGATTACTCGTTTCCCTTCCTAATTTTTTAAGTTGTTTATACACTCCAATTAACCCCAAATTCATACACATTAACATTTTAATTTTAAGTCAAATGCTTTGGGTTTCGGATAAGATTTGTTTGAAAACTCTCGCATCCAGTGAATCTTCACCAATTAGAGGTGAAGATCAAATAATTTGATTTTCATTTTCTTATTGACTAGCTACTTTGGTGGCGAAGAGATTAAAGCCAAGTATGTGCATGTAATCAATCATTTGGGCTTGTCTGTGGATCTGCTTGATCATAATTGCTTTGATTTTGTGTGTCTTTCATTTTCTCAGGCAAATGCTGCTTCAGGAATGGCAGTCCATGATGACTGCAAGTTGCGGTTTTTGGAGCTCAAGGCAAAAAGGACTCACAGGTTCATAGTTTTCAAGATTGAGGAGAATCAGAAGCAAGTCATTGTAGAGAAGCTTGGTGAGCCAGCTCAAGGCTATGAAGATTTCACTGCTTGCCTCCCTCCTAATGAGTGCCGCTATGCTGTATATGATTTCGAGTACTTGACTGAAGGCAATGTTCCTAAAAGCAGGATTTTCTTCATTGCTTGGTAATTACATGTTTGTTTGTTTGTTTATACTCCAGCTATTTGCTTTTGCTGTTTATTGTCGCAGCTATTGATATTAATTTAACTTTTGTTGGACTTTGTTGCTTTTTTTATTTGAAGGTCTCCTGACACATCAAGGGTTAGAAATAAGATGATTTATGCAAGCTCCAAAGACAGGTTCAAGAGAGAGCTCGATGGGATTCAAGTGGAGTTGCAAGCAACTGATCCTACTGAGATGGATCTCGACGTGTTCAAGAGCCGCGCCAACTAAACAACTACAAATAGCAGGCTTTGTGCTGGGGACTGCAGTGCGGTGTGCCCCCTTAAGGCTTTACTTTTATTGAAAATTTTTAGTTTCAGGGATGGTTATGTTGGCCAGTTATGGCCTCAATTTTCCCATGTTGTGGTATAATGTCTATTACATTTTCAACAATCTCCGCATGTTTTGGTCTCATGATTTGTGATTTTATACAATATTTGTGTTGGAGTTGCATTTTAGTCCTATGCTTACTTGCTGAATTTGTAACTTTATGTGTGATCAGACCAAAAAAAAAATAGGGTTTACCTTATTTCTTCATTTGGTTGATACATGCTTTCTTTTGTATGGATAGGATAGACCTTTTTTTTCTCCATCCCTAAATTTTTTGAATAACTGAGTTTATCTTTGTTGTTTTGAGATCCTAGTTATTGGTTGAGTATTATTGTTCGAAGGTTGCTTTCAGTTATTTTTCTGTCTTTAGATCTGTTTGTAACTTTTAGGATGTGATCTAACCTGGTGGGACTCATTTATGGTGCTGAAGTAAATTTCTCTTTTGTAGAGAGGATTTATTCCCAGAGTATAGAATTTTCCTCATTGTTAATTTCTAACATTATCCAACATGCACAACAACAAAATCCATTACATTTAGTACTATATGATTACATTATATTTCATGGTAACAACCAACAACCTAGTTGGCATCAAGCCAATTACGAAAGGCGAAAGCCAAACCATTTGGAGTACAATATTCATATTTCTTATTTACTTACTAATATTATCTTTAGAGCATTCTTGATCTTTCAGTGTGTCATCATATCTCATATCTCATATGTCATTCCAATCCTGAGTAGCTTTGAACGTGGGATTGCAATTAGATGTTCTCCCTGCCTGAAGTTTCTCCTCAAGAAACTGTAGATATGATTGACCACTATTTTCTTTAAAACGGATGCATTGGGTTCTGCCACCACCTCGGCTTCTCCCAACATGTAGACCACACTTTTCTCCATTGCTTTCTGCACAAATGCTATCTCCTCTTCTATTACCTGCAGAGTTGGGTTTGAGATTCTACTAACTGCTCCAAATGACTGAATGGAGCCTGATGAAGCACGGGACACATTTATGGCAGGGTTAGACCTTGAATGTTGTTGACCAGATTGGGACTGCACCACTTGGTCTTCCACTTGATGCGAACAAAAAGATGCAGGCATTATTTGATTAGAAGAACCTTTTTCATCCTTAGCAAACCGTTCACTGCTGGATTTTTGTTGTTGGATACTCACTTGCAAATGGTAATCTGGTTGCTCAGCATCACCAACTCCCACCCCCTCGTATACGTGAGTAAAATTTTGAAGTCTTAAAAACTCTTTTAGCTGTTGAACTAATTGTTCCTCAAACTCTTTTGGTTCCCCAATCACATCATTGTAGCCATACCTCACCACACAGCGGAAGATTCTATATTCCTTTGGCTGAACTTGTCTGAAAAGGAATCTCTCTTCTAATACAACTCTGCTAATAGGGATGGACTTCATGGAAACAAACACAACAACAGAGTGGATATGAGGAATGTTGGCAACAACTTTAGCAAAAATGGGTGGAACTCCTTCAACTAGCTCTGAGAATAGAAGTGCTACTCCAGGTATTCTGGATACAACCTGTTTGCTTACTATTTCTCTTAGATGTTCACTAGAAACCTTGTTGTTGGCCTCAAACATATACCTCTTTTTGTGTGTGTAATGCCAAATGGCCATGATAGCCATCAAGAACAAAGCAAGTACTAGTGGAAGAAAGCCTCCTTGAATGAACTTAGTTAACATGGATGATAAATACACAATCTCGATCGAACCAAATACCAAAACAAAAAGAAGAATCCACCATATATTTGTCTTCCATATAACAAGCATTATAAGAGCAACCATGGCTGTTGTGACAAGCATCACCATGCACACAGCAATCCCTGTCATGGAAATTCAGACTTAGCACACAAGGTCTATGTTTGACTTGATAGACTATGAAATTGGAGTTCTTAATAATAGCATACCATAAGCATGGCCAATATTATTTGTGGTTTGGAAGGCGGCGGTGACTATGACGCACGAGATCATAAGAATGTAGTTGATCTCGGGTATGTAAACCTGACCTTCATACTTGGCAGAGGTATGTATGACACTAACACTGGGGAAGCATCCCAAACTTAGAGACTGCTGGATTATAGAATATGCCCCTGAAATCATAGCCTGGCTTGCAATGATGGCAGCAGCAACTGCCACAACGAATGTTGGCCAATATATTGGACCTGCATATCGAAAATTCGGCATTTCAGCCATTTGATGAATCTGTGTGTACTGAATTTACTACCAAGATAGAAGAAACTTACTAGGTATAGAGTCATAAAATGTATCCGCCACATGGTCCGGGAACTTCCTAAGATATGCAGCTTGTCCACTGTATGCACACACTAGTGCAGGAAATGTAATAAAGGAGAAACTAAGCTGCAATAAGCATAGGATGTAAGTGTATATTTTGTTTAGGAAAAGCAAATTAATGAGAATATGGCTTGAAGCAACACACTCTGCTTATTCACTTACTTGAACTGCTCGCACACTGAAGTGACCCAAGTCTGCAAACATGGCCTCAGTCCCTGTAATGCATAGAAAAATTCCACCCAGAGAAATCCATCCGTCTTTACCATTCCTTCTGAAGTAATCTACAATGTACTTTGGATTCAAAGCTCGAAGCACACCAACTTCATATTTGAACAAGTTGAAGAGGCCTATGCCTCCAATGAATGAAAACCACACAATGATTATTGGGGCAAACGTTGTGCCCACTTTATCAGTGCCATATCTTTGGACACAGAACAAAACTATCAAGATTGCTATTGAGATCCCCACAACAGCACCTGAAACAACAGTACCATGATATACTTTTCCTCAGCAACTTATGTACTAATATAAACACTAAGTAGAAGAGGGAAGCATGTATGTACCTTGGCCAAGTGACTCGCTCTTTGATTTGATCCCGCCAACTGCAGAAAGTACTGCTTTGCAAACAATTTCGAAAATGAATGTTAACAGATATATTGATATCAATTCATTAATTAATTGAGTTGAATTTCTTTAGTGACAAAATTTCACCTGAAATGGATGGTGTGAGAATTCCATCTCCGATGACCATAGAGGTTGACATGATAGTCACAACAAAAAGCAGAAGCTGAGCGAACTTACTATTCTCTAACTTGTCCTTAATCTTGTGTGCCCTCTTTAATTGGTTTGATGGTGTTTCCAGTTTGTAATTTGAAAGTTGCATATCCTCTGGTTGATGATTTGGAATTAAGCTCACCTTAGCGTACCGGCAAATCAAAGAGTACAATGCAAATGTGCCACCTAAATACACATCATAATAATTTAGAAATGATAAAAAATATTAAAAAGGACAAAATAATGTTTCTTGGAATATATTTATTTAGGCCGTATTTGTTTACCCGTACCAGGTATGTTTAAAATGAGCACAATAATTATGTGTTTATTAGATATGTCGTATTTATATAGACCATTAAATTTTATTAGATGAAAATCAAAGGTTAACATAAAAGAAGAGTATTGATAGACTCTAATAAATACAGAATATTCTAATACATAAATAAATATTTTAAATAATAATATTTTAGTCACCAAAAAAAATAATAATAATATTTTAATATACATTACTGGTTTTAAACTAGTTTAATTAGTCACAAAAAAAAAACTAGTTTAATTGATTTTGCAATATTTTTTTTTTTTTCGGAAAAGTTTTAGGGGCCAGCAACTTTGTTAAATTCTAGGCAGCATGTAATCAGCAAAAAAAAGTGAGTCATTGGATGAAATCTCACACCATTAAAACCATGTTGATGGCTACAAATCACAAAAGTTATTACCCCCTAGCATTCCTTTTTTTTTTTTTCTGAAGCATACCGACAAAAAATTAATTGCCAATTAATTCGGTTAAACCGGCCATTGGGTAAGATTTTTAGAACTATGCTAAAAAGCTTATTAATTACATATAATTGATGTCATTCTTTTCAAGTTTTCCATAATTATCATCAACTATATTTCATAGTTACATTTTTCCATAGAAAATTAATTTTTCTAGGTATATACACTTTATTAATGAATAACATTAGTTAAGACGCCAAAAGAAAGGACATAAAATTAAATACACACTATACTTAAAAAATAAGACACTAGCTAAAGGGGTGAACATACCATCACCGTTGTCATTAGCCCACAGAACGATGCAAATATACTTAAGGAAGGGAACAAGTGCAATGGTATAGATGATGAGAGAGAGGCATCCAAGAAGATCATCAGTGTTTTTTATACCATCGGTGAAGGTACTTGAATACACATAAAGTGGAGATGTTCCAATGTCCCCATATATCACCCCTACGCTTTGAAATGCTAAGCTCAATGTTGTTCTCCAACTCATCTGTTATACGTCAAATTTCAGGGTCATCGTATCATGTTTTAGGTTTTTTTATTTATTTAATAGATATAAACAATGTTATTATGGCCTAAAACTGTTATTATAACCAGCCGTTTTTAGTAATTTTGATTAATATTTAGTTAGCAAAAACTCTAAGTTATTTTTAATAAATAAATTCT
>NC_029787.2:135939140-135940153 GCF_000816755.2 Arachis ipaensis | reverse complement strand
ACTAAATATCAATTTAAAATAATAATATTTACTGATGATGTAGTTTGTGTGTTACAATGTTATTATGTATCATAAGTTTGGAAAGTTGATAAGATTGAGAGGAGGATGACAAACCAAATGGCGGTGATAGGTGGAAGGAATTCTTGCAGCCTCCAAATTGAGGGAATCAACACGGCCAACAAGCTTACCCCAAGAAGCCTTTCTATCACTAATCATCTTCTTCTTAGGGTCGCTATTACTTGATGCTAGTGTTTCCTTCTCACTCTTCATGCCTTCCATTATTATACTCACCACTATGTTCTCGGAGATACCTATTTTGTATCTCTCCTATACCTACTATATCTTGTCTTACTTAGGATTTTATAGGCAGTTACAAAAAAGTCAGCGGTATTTGCTTCCTTCATTATTAAATTTTTGGAAAATGACTTCCTTAAAAAAAATGGTTAGACAATGATTTTATTCAGGTTTTTCACTGTATCTTTTAACTTAATAGATCAAGGATTAATCTATTATGGATCTAAGTTTTATTTAAGGATTTGTTGTTGGCAAATAAGTTGCTGCATGCACAAGGCAGAATTCGAAGTCCCAACACTTATTTAAGCAGATGCATGAGCTGACTACTCGACCAACCTAAGTTAGTTATTTTATTTAGGATTTTGTTAGATAGACAATGACTTTTGTGTGAATAATAGACTCTAAAATTGTTCCCTAAATTATCCATCTAAATCTTAATATTAGAATAACCATTTGCACACCTATAAATTGAACATCTAATATATTTATTATTCACATAATTTAATATTTTTATTATCTACCTATACTTTTCCTTTCATTTAACAACACCTAAGCTTTTCTAACGACTAACCAGCTCGATACTCATTTTATCATTTAGTATTTTTCTTTTATATTCATTATTATCATTTTAACATACCTCAGGCATTTAAAGTAAATATTAATGCGCTACGAAAACAAAAGGAATGTAAAATTTTTTTAAAAATTACTTTTTATTATAT
>NC_029787.2:135936707-135938978 GCF_000816755.2 Arachis ipaensis | reverse complement strand
TTATAATAGATATAGAATATAGATATTATTATTAAATTGGACTGAATATCCATACACACCTACTAATAGTCTTGTATTGTATCTCAAATACCAAGAGTGGAGGCCTTCTAATATAGCATGGTGAACAATCATCTCATTGTAATGTAAACAACGTTCTAAGATATATTATCGTATTAAATGAAATTTTAATTAACAAAGGTAACTTTTAACACACTCATTAGAAAACTTTATCATTTTTCTATTAATAATAGAGTTGGGTATGCAAACGCTATCTAATAGTTTGTCAACTCCGAGGTACAACAGCTTGCACCTGCTGACCTGCATGTTATATTATTCGGAAATTTGTTACATGAAAAGTTAAAAACTATTAGAGTATTAGTTTACTTACAATTATCTTATCGTAATTATTGCCGATAAAAAAATTCCCAACCGTTGTAAGCGATTCATGTCAACCATCCTTTTTTCCGTCACTTATTGTATTCAACCTTTGAATTTAATATTTTTGCTATTTTTAAAATTCAAACTCCAATTTCTCAGTTTAGATGATCTAAAACAAAGNNAGCTCAATTCGTCTTCAAATATTTGACAATATATTTTTACATATTGTATATTTTAAGTTTTACTAATATCTAAAAAAAAAATAAAAAAGTTGGAAAAAACCTAAAAGCCATACAACAACAACAATAGCAAAGATTTTTATTAATTTCTTTAAAAAAAATTAATTTTGATACACTGTTAATCTAAAATAATTTTATACGTGTATTTAATTATATAACGCTTATCAATAAAATTAACTACTTTTTATATTGATTGACATAAATTATTATACAAAAAAACAAATATAATTACACAATTATATAAAATATTTTACATTATCAATCCATTAAAATTAGGCTCAAGAATTCAAATTCCGTATTCTTTTATTATTAAATTAGATAGGACATCCTTAAACATTCTACTTTTAAATGTTGAAGTATTATATTTAGGTGAAAAATCAAGTGCAGTCGACTTCACGTAAAGTTAATAAATGAGAGTCGTTAGATAATTTAATTGATTTAACTAAATTTTCATCTAACAGCTCTTAACTATCAACTTCACGTAGAGTCGACTGCACCTAAGTTTCCACCTTATATTTATCAAACAAATAATAGATCTGGAATTCAATATTTTCCGAGGTATCGTACAAAGTTTGGTAGTTGTTGCATATTATATATTTAATTATTCCCCTGGATATTATACTATATATATGCATTCAACATTCTATGCTCATCATCCTTATGTCAATAAAACAAAGCAGTTAATTTACTTTTATAAATTTGCAATTATTACCAATAAAAAAATTCTTTCCCTTCCAAACAATTCATGTCAACCACCGTATCCCTGTCAAGAAATTAGTTTAGTGTACGGAAAACCTTTGCAATAATTGTGATTCGAACCTTTTAATAATCAACTTAGTTTTGTTGTAAGTTTAATTATTTTATTAATTTCTATAATTTTATTAAATTTATAATTAAATTTTATATTTTTTTAATTAAATTTTTATATTATTTTTAATTTTATAATTAAGTATTTTTTAATATAAAAAATATTAGAATTATTAAATATTTTTTTATAAATTAAATATTCAATTAAATTTTTAATTACATATATTTTTAAAAAATATATTTTATTAATTTTAATATTTTTAATAAAAAATATTTAATTACAAATATTAAAAATAATATAAAATTTAATTAAAAAATAATAAAACTTATTAAAAATTTGATAAAATTATAAAAATCAACAAGTAATTAAACCTTTGCTGTATCGTGGACTTTCTAGTTAAGTATGACATTAATTCGGGGATTATATATACTACATTGTTGTGTATATTACAACGGGATGATGACTAACAGAAACTCCTTTTAATCTTGCATAATTTGTCCTATTCGTCTTCTATGACTTTTTTTTTTATTTTCAGTTATTTTATTCTTTCTGACTTTTCACGTCACCTCTCTCATTTTCTTAGTTTCTATTAACCTAAGACAACTAAACGTTTCACTTCCTTACCTACATTATTCAATAGCAAAGACGGATACTAATTGGTTTCTGAAATATCATGGTATGCTTATAAGTAATAATATCTCATTTTGAACAAGTTCAATGAACTATACTAGATTTCTCCCCTTTAGGAATGGTGTTAAACACTAGCAGAATAACCACTGCTGATCTAGCTATAGGGTACAGGCTTTGGTTTTGGTCAAGCTTCATTCATATTCGTTGGACATAATT
>NC_029787.2:135924633-135936464 GCF_000816755.2 Arachis ipaensis | reverse complement strand
TACAAAATTAAAAATAATATAAAAATATAATTTATATATATATATGAACTTAATTATAAATTTGATAACACTATAAAAATCAATAATATTTTTTGGACATATAAAAACAAGTAATTAAACCTTATTGTTTTTATCTCTTGATCATGGACTTGGATCTGTGGCCCAATAGATCTCTTATAAGATATATGGGCTCAACCTCTTTGTATTTTTTGACAAAATATATTCAAATATTTATAAATATTCTTGGCATTTGTATAAAAATATAATTGTTATTAATTAATTATGTATTTAAATTGTTTTTTAATTAACAAAACAGTTCATTGTTAAAAAAATTCTAATATCAAAATAGTGTTTGCTATGAAAAGTCGTATTTAATTAAAAAAATATTTTTGTCAAAATAGTATGTGTAAACCTAGAGAAATTGACACTTTTTTTAGCTCAGGTGGCTGCTGGACTTGGATTCTATTCTCCTTGAAACAACCTGAAATCATTGAAAAGACATTTAAATCCGTCTTTTTTTATGTTAAATGCCATAACGACATAACTATGTCCTTGCAACAACTTATTTAACCGTGAACCAACTCAACCAAGAATAAAAGGAATAACAATAAGAAGAAAGTGAACCAAGGGCTTGGAGGAGGTAACATCCACGAACGAAACTTTTCCACTATAACCGGATGAGAACAATGTAAAAGGAGGAGTATCGTACGGAATTAGCACAGAGTACCTACGTTAAACATGACGGAACATAATTATGTAGAATACAATCTCGTCGCACAGGGCGGCAGCCACATCACGGTCCCTTTCAGAAGACCAAAATAATGGTACATATAATATTATTATTAGACCGCGGAAATGCCTCTGATTGGTCATCACTTTTCATCAAACTCACATCAAAGACCCTTCAAAACCGGGAAGTGACTAAGATTAGTAGCTGTTCTGCCATAATTGTTGGGACTGTTTTGATGGCTGGCTCTGAGAACCACCAAGGGATGCTTCCCTAGGGTTCTGCTGCTGATGTTCCAGGGACATGCCTTGTTGGTAGAAGTTAGGGTACCCGGGGGGTCCAAAATGCTGCGATGGTTGCTGGCTTTGCCGGAATCCACCTTGTTGGTGACTCTGTCCCTGGAAGTTGTAGTATGTGCTGGGTGGAACTGCAGACATTGTTCTTGATCCAGGCCCTTGAACCCACATGGGAGAATTCTCATTCTGTCACACAAGTAAATATAAACATTAGCCAACATGCCCAAAGATAAAATGATAGACTAAGTAGTGTTTTTTTGTTTTTTTAATACAACAAAATGAACCACATCAGATTGCCTTGAACCATAAGAAACTTCACCATAGACAACGAGAGAGTGTTGCAAAGCAATGCTATGAAGCAATCTCTATACCTGCTGTAGTGAAATCATATGATTGTTGTCTTTGTATTGGGAGTTTAATACATCATCATATCCAATGGTTGTACTGGTAGGGGCAGCAGGTGGATTCAAAGGGAAGTTTCCTCCAGGAATGCTTGTTGAACTTCCGAAACCATATCCAGATGGAACAGCAGCAGATTGAGGCAAGCTGCTAACAGAAATACTATTTTTATACTGTGGAAGCACAGCTGCCAAAGATTGGTGATATGTGTTATTTCCAGCAAAGGCCTGTTGAAATGCCGATGGCATGTAGGTATAGCTCTGAGGCATGAATGGATAGCCAATCATATTGGCAAAATGTCCCAGAGGAAGAGTAGGTTGGGAGTAAGGATGCACAGCAAGGTGTTGAGGAAGTGCAGGTGCAGTGGCAACACTGGCAGGCAGTGCCTGCGGATTTGGTTGAGCTGCAGATATATTGTTTGCTCTTAGAGCCTGTATAATGGAAAAGAGAAGTTATTATAAGACTGCATTTACATCACCCTCTTCCAATATCAACAATTTCAAGATACAAAAACAAAATTTAATTTTGAAATATAATCTTCTCTTCTAGTGAACAATCTTTATTTAAAGAATGCACCAGTGACCTATACAAACATCTGTACAAGGTGAACATTTATGGGATCATTGCACAAATTCTATTTTTTTAAACAACATGCACCAATAACCTTGAGTAACATTAAAAGGACAAGGTTGAACTTATAGCATAACTTCGGAGATAATTTTCACCAAGGTCCAACTAAAGGTATTGTTTAAAGAATTTTGCTATACAACTGAAGTCAACATCAAATACAGTAAAAGTATGGATTATAAGTTCCGGTATCCTTTTTTTCCAGGCTAAGAATAACCACATATTCTGTAAACCACAACACTCGATTTTATTGATATGACAAAATCTCACTCAATCGGCTAAAAATATAAAGTTTGAACTGGAAGTGCACCTCAGACATGGTAATAGTGGGACCACCAATTGACGAAGCAATGTTGGTATACTTTGCAGGCAATGATTGTGTTGCAGGGAAGGGTGAATATGGGATATCCTCCCTTGCTGTTTGAACCGTTGATGCCAACAGAGAACTGGGCAAAGAATTCGTATATCCCTGCTGAAAACAGCACTAAGAGTTAGGTGTAGATAGCAAAATTGTTGGACCATATTAATATTACAATTATTCCATAATCAACCATAATTCACTTAAAACACACAAAAGGATAAAATGGCTGGCTTTTTTTTATATGTTTTACATTAAATATTAAAAATTCTAACAACTGTATACTTACCATTACACTAGAGAAAGGAGACAGATTCTGCATTTGAGAGCTGGTCTGCGAATGGGAAAATGAAACATCTTGGGGTTGAGCATTTTCATAATTAAACTCGTGTGAAGACGAATGAAATGAATATTGATTTTCGTGAGATGTCTCAGGAGGTTCAGATTTCAAAGCCTCTGGTTGTGAACCAGAAGAATGTTCATAGGACCCAGCATCCACACCAGCCCTGTGAGCTAAATTTCCATCCGAGGTAGTATCAAGATGTTCATCCCCATAATAGTCAGGGTTTCTGTAAGAAGATATTAAAGTAAGTAAACTACAAATGACTAGAAATGCAACTATGTGTGTGCGCACACATAAGCCATAAGCACATACCTAACATCTGAGGACCCGATTGTTGAAGCATCTATTGTTCCAGATGTATCCTCCAAGTTATTTTCCAATGGCTGGGATGAATATGGCCCAGATCCTGTGATGCCAGCGTTCTTTCCAGATCCAAAACTTCCAAAGCTCAGACTAAAGCACTCTGGGGTATGTATTTGGAGGTGATTTGGAATAAGAAGTGGAGGATTGTCCTCCTCTTGTTCTTTGCCTTCATCATCCTTGTTCAGATTAAGCTGCTCTAAGTTTGTCACTGCTGATGAAACACCATCTTCAGCTGAAAGGAAGATGAAGCATATATTTAATATGGTAAAGAACTAAAGATTTCCAAAGAACTAACCAATTGCATCAGGGAGGGAATACACATGAACTAAACTATCCTCGTGTATTCCACCATTAGTGTATCATAAGTAGTGAAATACACACAACATGAGGATAACATCAGATTGACTTGCCAGAGGGAAAACACAAAAAATCTCTCTATCATTTCTACAACAGATGCAGAAAATATATCATGAAAACAAAGGAATATGATCATTAGTGAAATTTTTGCGGGGAAGACACAAAACTGCAAAATCATTAGCATGCTCATCACCTTCATTGTTTTCGAAAGGATGCTGATGAGGTTGGTAGGAATTTATGTCCTTGTACAGACTACTCTCAAAAGCAGATGCACTTTCTGGATTATCCTCAGATAAACTTTTAGCAGATAAGGAAACAGATCCAGCATTGTCTGGGTTCCTCATTGGACCATCTTCAGTTACACATTCATTTGCATGTGGCTTCAATTGCCGATTAGCTTCCACAAAGTTAGAAGAGTTTGTATTGTAGTCAGCATTTGCATGGACATCAGCGGCAGATGATACACAAATAGCAGGTTGATGCTCAATAGATGGCCATTCATCATTCTGTTGAACATTGTGGTTAACCGCAAAACCCTGATCATTATTTGTCTCCGACGCCTTGGAAGGATGACCTTGCAATGAATGCAAATTGTTGTGCGAAGCTGCTGGAGGAGCAAAAGCATTCTGATGATTACCACCGTGGATAGAAGAGTTGGGCATTGTCTTGGACTGTGGCCTACCCATCTTGACAATGTCAGCCATTGATATTTGACCAGGGTTCCCCCTCCAGGCAGATTGAAATCCACCAAGTTGTGAAGATGAAGACATTGCATCACTCACACCGACTGAATCACTGCAACAATTTTGAAGATTTTTAGAAACATGAACAAAATCACATTGTATAGCCTTCTAAAGGTTTATGAGTAAATCACATTGGTCATCCTTTTTACTAGCAACAACAAAATTGGTTTTTATAACATAACTATGTCATGAGTTTTGTCATCCAAATACCAGTTTAACTAAATTTTAAGGACTATATTGGATAGCAAATATTGGATGCTGAGGGAATACTTTGATGTTTCATATATAGATTAGGAAACCAAGTCAAGCCACAAAAAGAATAAAGATAGATGAAAAATTAATAGCCAGATACGTAAAAACATTACTATTTTTTTTTTTGTATCAAACTTCATGTGTAGGAGTTTTTGCCTATTAATGCTTGAACTGGCCATTAAATGCACACAAGGAACATCAGTTCCTCTTAATTAGAACCATAAAGTCAAAGAGAATCAATAGTACAGAATGCATCAACTGTTTAAGAGGCAAACAACACGAAACTAAAACTACATTGAAAATTGCTTGCGTAATGTGGCTTTTAGAGGCGGCTTTCTTCTTTAGATAAAAAATGGAGGAAACCCATTTTACATATCCATCACCCGGCAACTGAATTTCATGCTACATAAATGCAAGTGCTAATAAAACCATTTCAACTGTTTACTAGGAACAATTCAAAAGCAGCCATAACCATAAGATTTTCATTAATTTTACTAAACTCAAATCTGAGAATAAGTTTTTCCAAATCTCCATGCACATATAACTACAAATGAAGGAAAAGAGACCTGTAGGATGGCAATTGTCTGCTCACGTTATTCTCCAACACACTAGATGCATATGATGTTGAGCTGCCATAAGCAGGGGTTCCATTTTCTTTCTTGGTTACAGGTTTCCCCTGCAATAGACCGGAATCTGACAACCAAAAATAAAAAGAATATTAATTCAAGTTCAAAGCAACATCGTCTTAGCAATGCATACCAAATCAAAATTTAAAAACTAGCAACAAAAACAACACTACTGCGCGCATACCACTGCTACTATATTGATTTGCGGCACCACGACCAACATACCGGTCCGTCCCGGCCCTTGCCCCGCTGCCTCGACTAGATGTATTACTTGTTCCACGAGGCCTGGAATCAGTTGTATCCTTACTCTGTTCAAAAATAAAAGAATAATCAACAAATAATTTTTTAAAGAAAATACATGAATGAAATATATAATATAAGTGTGCAAGTGCAATTAGCAAAGCAAATACATAAACTAATAAACAAGTAAAGAAAAGTAAATTCTGAAAGGTTGAAAATAACGATAAAAACGTAAAATGCCTAGGTTTAACACAAGAACAACGAACCTCTTTTTTCTTATCTCGTTTGCTCTTGACCTCGTGAAAAGGATCTAAACAAATTTTAAACGCAAAAGATTAGCGAACATATACATATCCAACTAAAACTACACACTGCAACTGCAACTCAAGAAAGCTGTGAGAGAGAGAGAGAGAGAGAAAGAGAGAGAGAGGGAACCTTGGGAGAGGAGGCGACTAACGGCTTCGTTAGGGTCCATGTTGCAGTCCTTGAGAGCGGCGTAGATCTCATGGTCGGGTATGTTAGTGACAATCTCCTTCAAACTCTGAACCATTTTCCGGCATCCGGAAGGAATCCCCGACGGCAAGCCCTTACCACCGCCATTGTTCTTCCCGCTCATCCTCTCCTAAATTGTGTATCGCGTCAGATCTGCCACCGCGCCCCCCGCCGGGCTCTCCTAGGGTTCCGCCGCAACAACACCACCAACGAAACAAACAAGAAAAGAAAGCCTAAAATACGGAAGCAAAGAGAGATATATATGCTCTGTTTCTCTTTGGATTTGCACCGAAACGGAAACTAAAATGAGAACAAAAACCCTTTCTCTCTCTCTCGTACACTTTGCCCTCTTCTCCTTTTTTCTGTCTTAGCTCTCGCTCTTCTCAATTTTTAAATATAAATGTTTTCTTTGGGTGAATTTGTTAGGTTTTCCGATCACCAATTAAAGATTTTTCACATGTATTTTTTTTTAACATGGATATTTTTATTGTTTAAAGTTAACTTTTTTTATTTTTTAATATTATTAATCCCTCATAATATAAATAAAACTAAATAAAAAATTATATTTACTCTTAAAATATTTTGAAAATTTTATTCTTATTTAAATGTGTAGTTTGTCCCACTTAATTATTAGCAAAAAAAAAATTAATTATAGTTGAATACTTCTTAAAAATACTTCTTTTCAAATAATTTAAGAGCTATTATTGGACAATAAAAGAAAAAGTGAATGAAAAATCTCCCATTGTTGTTAAACCAAATTAAGGGTTATTCACATTTCACTTTCATATATAAATGTGTGTGTATGATAAATAGGGAAATACTAGAGAAATGGATAAGACCGTGTATAGGGTTTGGTACTTTGGTCATTGAATAATAGAAGGTGGGTCTTAAATAGTAGTCTTAGAAATCATAATATAAGCCATACCATTATACGAATGTCCATTATTTAAGGTGGAACCGACAAAAATGCATTAAAGTATTAAACTACGAAGAATAACAATAATGATTGACACTAATTGTTAACCACTTATCCTTGACTACAAATTCTCTCTTCTTTTATTATTTTACTTTCTTTGTCCATTTTTAGTTATAGGTTTAGTTAGCATTAAAAAGATTTCTTGAGAAAATATAACCTAACAATGGAAAAATAAAATTCTAATATTAAAATAGGAATAATATGTAATGTTTAAAAAAAGAATTTTTTCCGCTATAATTCACTACTTTATGATAATGGGAGGAGAACTTTCATTAGGGATTAAGATTATATCCTTTTAGGATTTAACTTTTTATAATAGTCATTGTTATTGTGATTGAGAAGAATATGTTCGAAGGTGATGTGGTTAAATCTTATTGGTGTTATTGATTCTAGTTTTGCAGTGCTTTTGTGAAAACAGAACATTGTACAAATTGGAAAATGTCCTTGAAGATGTTGTATTTATCCATTATCTATCTTTTGTCCAACAATATCTCCAAAGTATTAACTAATCACTTCGCTTGTCTCTTTATCATGTCTCAACTCTCAAGTACAAACTTGATGATAGAGTATTATTTATCCTCAGCTATAATGAGTAATATTTATCTTTCTTTCTTTCTTTTTATAACCAAATAATTTATAATGAATTAAACTAAAATACTAAATTTTGCACATAAAAACAAGAGAGAAAGCCAATTTTTAGTACTCCTTTTTAATACTTTATCATTCTTTTGTACTTTATAATTCTTTTATTTAATTTGCTCTATATAATGAGATTAGGACTGGGAGTGAGCCGAGTTAAGTTGAGCTAGATCAAGTTCAAGCTCGGCTCACAAAAATTGAGTTTGCCTCATTAACAATTGAGCATATTTTTCAAGCTCAAACTCGACTTATCGAAAACTCACAAGTTGGCTCAAATAATAGGAATATAATCTATAATTATATATCAATAAATTATAACTTATATATTTTAAAAAATATTTAAAAAGATCAATTTTATATATTATTTATCTATCAATAAATTATAAATTTTTTATTTATATCCTACATCAAAATTATATATAAAAAATAAATATAAAATTTTAAATAATTAAGATCATATATATATATATATATATATATATATACGAGCCACCTCACGAGCTAATAAAATGAGCTTATCCAAGCTCAAGCCCGACTCATTTAATTTATGAGCTAAATTTCAAGTTCAAGTTTGGCTCACCAACTTACGAATTTAGCTTATTGAACTATTAACGAGTCGAGTTCGAGCTGACTTATGAGCTGGCTCAACTCACTTCTAACCCTAAATGAGATCAATAAAGCATATTATAAAAAGATAACAATAATAAATATATACAAAAATCATAATTATAAAAGTGTATAATGTTAAACAAAAAAAATAATAGACAAAAAGGACAAAAGATNNNNCATCTATTTTATAAATTATTATTTTATTATTCATCTATCATGTTTATTAACAATTAAAAATAAAAACAATAATGAAATAGATTTTTCATTAACAGTGACTTCCATAAAAAAATAAAGACTTAATATTCAATTTGGTCCAACTTACATGCAAGTCTCAATTTAGTTCCTAAAGTTTTAATTGCCTCTATTTAGTCCCCAAAGTTTATAAATGTGTCTCATATTAATTCTTGAGACAATTTTTAGTATAAAAACGTTAATGAAGCACTGTTATAGACTAGTTAAAACTTGTAAAATGATACAATTTTGATTTTAGCATTTAAATAGCTAAAAAACGGCATGGTATCACTTATTTTGTTAGGTAAAATTTTAATAAACACTATTTATGATGTTATTTTTGGGTTATTCGAGTGGAAAATTAAAACGACATCATTTTACAAAGTTTAGTGTGGCATCCGACTGTTCACGACAGTGTTCCGTTAACGTTTGTACGTTGAAAATTATTTAAAGGACTAACATAAGTTATGTTTACAAAGTTTGGGGACTAAATAAAGTCAATTAAAACTTTAGAGACTAAATTGAGACTTGCATGAAAGTTTAGGGACCAAATTGAGTATTATCTCAAAATTAAAATTAATTTGATATTATATTTTTATTCTTTATTTACTACATAAATTTTTGTGTTTGGTAAAATTATTATTGACTTCAATTTTGGACAAATCGAAACCTTTTGTGTCGGCTTCTATCTCTAGAGTCGACATCCTTATAAATTCAATCGATCAAAATTCTTCGACTAACAAATTGTCCCTTAAAATTATTATTATCATCAAAATTTCTGAAAAGAAATAATTTATCCTAAATAAGTTTTATTCTAAAACTAAAATGAAATTAAAGAAAAGAGAAAGTTCATTCACATGCTTAATAACCGTCATAATTAGCACCAACCCATTATTTGCGAACATGCGGCACATCATTAATTAATAATTCATTATATTTCAATTTTCCAAAATTATATACTTAATGAGAAATATTTCCTCCTTCAAATTTCAAAATTTATTTTTGATGTTTTCTTTCCACCTTCTACTTTCATTTCCATTACTGCGAAGAATTTCAAGCTCCAAACCTCATTACTCCTTTGCATTTTTCTAGTACGCTCCTCTTTTTCTTCTCATCTTACTATCTTTCTCTATTAAACTTTTTACTCACAAAAATTAAAAACAAGAAACCCTAATCTCCAGAATTTATACACTGTCATACGATTGTTTCTTTCTCACTTTTATTGATTTCAAAAACTAATGATTAAATTTACTTCCATTCAAATTAAGCAAAGATGGATGTTTCAACTTCCATAGTACCATTCCCGGTAAATGCCAAAGAAAAATAGCCTATAGAACACAACAAGGAACAAGAATCCACGAAATTGTTCAAGCGCTCAAGTTTAAAAGTCTTTTCCACCGAGACTGACATTGTTATTGAGGACCCGAAAGATACTACCAATGATAAGAAAACTCTATTCCCTTTTTCTTTTGAAAATGAGCTTCATTGTTTCCTCAACCCTTTAAACTCTCCGGGACAGGCAAAAAAAGCTTTTCACTATTTTTTTAGTAGTAAAAATCAAGACTTGTTAATCAAACAAAACCTTTTTGTTGCCCCTTTTATTGATTATGGTCGCCTATTTCGAAATAACCCAAAATTGCATTCAAGAGTGTGAATTTTCTTACTTGGTTTAAAAGGTTAGAACCTTTCAAGACAGAAGAATGAAAATTTCGAGGAATATATGATCTTCTTAAACTTTCACAATTCCAACCATCAAATCACCGTTGGATGATTGGATTTGCTTTGTGTTTTTGAAGCAAAATCACCAACAACTTCCATTTATCATGTGGTATGGTTGGTCCTACACTCTTCGATGCAGTAGCTATCACAGGACTTCCATCAAATGGCCCTAAATTACTTTCGACATGAAGCTTGAGCTGTAAATTTTGAACTCTTGGAATATATATTAATGATACTTTACAGAACGACACCAACAATTATCATGTTGTTGATAAATATTTTTGCAGTATCTCACTTGTACACTTAAATTCGTTTGATAACTGTTTTAAAACTAACTGAGAATCTCTTAAAATTTGAATATCTAATGGCCCCTTGTCAATCAATATTTTTAATCCTAATATCAATGCCTCATACTCAACTACGTTATTTGAACATGGATATTTTAATTTAAACAAAAATTTTGATGGGACCCTTTCCAGGATATGATCAAAATGCCAACACCAGCACCATCTTTAAGCTTTAATCCATCGAAAATCAATTTCCAAGGTTCAACCTCGACAATATTCAATATCCAAGTTTCAACTTCGACAATATTTTCCCGCTGATTATTAAGTTTATTCGGCCGATCGACCAGAAAATTTACAATGACCTATCCTTTAACTGACTTAGCTGAGACATGTTGTAAATTGGATTCTGTCAAAGCAAATATCCATTTGCCAATTCAACCACACAACACCAGATAGGATAACATGTATTTAATTAAATCCGTTTGTGCAATCACCTTAACAGTTTTGCAATCATGTAACGTTTAAGTTTTATACAAGCATAATAAAAGAAAATACACAATTTTTTGATAGGAGAATATCTCGTCCGATATCAGACAAAACCCTACTCAAATAATAAATACCCCTCTCATTACCTACTTCGTTGTCCTGTGCTAACATATACCCTGTTGTGTTTGTCGAAGCCGCCACATACAATTTCAATGGCTCTAAATGACGAACAGTTGCCATGACAGGTGCATTAGAAAGATAAGCTTTTATCGAATCAAACGGCTCTTGATGTTCCTTAGTCCATATATATTGTGACTCATCTTTTAATTTGACGAAGGAAAAAAATGCGACTTCGACCAGATAGATTCGAAATAAACCGACACAAGAAGTTCACTTTTCCTAAAAAAGATTGAACATCCTTTTTCGACATTGGAGGCAGTGATTCCAATATGGCTTTCGCCTTATTTTGATCAATTGTGATCCCTTTCTTTTGAACTACAAATCCTACAAAATTACCTGCAGATACACCAAATGCATACTTCAAATGATTCATTTTTAATCCTTTTCGACGCATTATATTAAAGGCTTTGCACAAATAATCAAGATGTTGATTGATTGAACTCGATTTGACCATCACATTATTGATATAAACTTCCTGGTATACTCATGGAAAATGGCATTCATAGCATGTTGATATGTTGCTGCCCCTGCATTCTTTAAACCAAAAGACATCATAACCCATTCACAAGTACCTAAGGCACCAGGACATCGAAAGACTTTTTTCGACACATCACACTACACGAAAAATGTTGAATATCGTCGAATTTACTGTCAAAATTAGTGTCGAACATTAGAGGCGGATTTACCGGCAGATTTGGCAATAAATTCGTCTGGTAAAAAAATTACCGTCAGATTTGGTTTTCCGACGATAAATTTGCCAGTAATAATTAGAAGAAAAAAAGAAAAATTGGCGAGATCATTACTGTGGAATTCACCTACCGGTAAATCCGACGGTAATCTTGCCTTAAATTCGAATCGCGAACCCTCTCCCCCTCATTTTT
>NC_029787.2:135923872-135924552 GCF_000816755.2 Arachis ipaensis | reverse complement strand
TTGGTCGCTCAATTGCCACCGTTTTCGTCGCTCCCGCCACGGCTGCCACTGTTGTGGCCGCTACTCCCTGTGTCGCCAGAGCTGCCTCCAAGTATGTTGTCCTCCTCCTTCTTCCTATTATTTTTTTTAATTTAATTAAAAAAAACTAATGCATCCCCTGCCGGTTGGTCACTGCCGCCACCACTTTGTCGTCTGTGCTGCCACCATGCCAGTAAAGTCCTCTGCATTGCCATTGTCTACAGGTAACTCAATAATTAGTTTTGGGTAGTTAAATCATAAATCCTAATTTATCTGATTTTAATTTGTTATGTATTAGAAAATTTTCAATTAGGAGGTTTGTATTAGAGATAGGGCTGCACATGGATCGGATAATATTCGCATATCCGCGATATTTATTCGCATCCAATCCGCACTTTGATAGGATTAGATAGCGGATATTGCCATGATATTCACGAATCCGATCTGCATATCCGCATATCCGCACCCATAATATAAATACTATAGTTAAGAAATGGAAACCTTAATTCCTTAACCCAGAGACTCAAGTAAATGGCGCTGCTTTCCCTCTCCTCTCTCACCCAGACCCAGTCCCATTCCCTGTTGCATCCTCGTTTTGCATTTTCTTCCTTCTACTTGTGCTTCTCCAATGCAGATCTGCTTCTACATAATTAGGACTCCAA
>NC_029787.2:135913645-135922111 GCF_000816755.2 Arachis ipaensis | reverse complement strand
GTTCCAGTTCCAGTTTCTATTTTTTTTATTTTGTTTACTCTTTTAATATTAAAAATATTTTTATTTTTACGGATATATCCAAATCCTGATCCGATCCTATCCGCAAATGTGCGGATCAGATCGGAGCACAAAAGTGCAGATATTTGATCCAATGAGATTAGTGTAGATTGGATCGAGATTTCGACCATATTCGATTCGATCCGTGTGCAGCCTTAATTAGAGATTTAACTATTTTTCAGATTTTGTTCATTTATTAGTTTAGATTTAAGGTTTTTTAATTCTGTTTTGATTTAGAATTTTTTTTAGTTCTATTTTGATGATTATGTGTTTAAAATCTGCAGTGTTCTAAATTCTAATTAGTTGATTGTTGTTTGAGTCTGTAAGTGTAAGATCCTCAACTGTATTGTTCTGATTTCTGTTCCAATGTTGTTTCAGTTAATTATTTATTTATTTTATGAGTTACTTAGTTAATTATTGTTAAATATCCGAGTTAATCTTAATTTGTTTATTTTTTGAGGTAATTATTGGCTTGTTATTTATTATTGTTAATTTTCTAAATTTATTATTATATGAGTTAATTAGTTGATTGTTGTTAACTGTTTGAGTTAATCTTAACTTGTTTATTTTCTGAGTTCATTATTGATTTATTGTTTATTGTTGTTAATTTTCTAAGTTTATTATTATTTAAGTTAATTATTTTCTGAGTTAATAGTTGATTGTTGTTAATTGTCCGAGTTAATCTTAACTTGTTTATTTTCTGAGTTAATTATTTACTCATTGTTTATTATTGTTAATTTTCTAAGTTTATTATTATTTGAGTTAATATTTTCTGAGTTAATTAGTGTTGTATTTTCTGATTTATTAGTTTAAAAATTATTGAATTTAAATATTTAAAATTATATATTAATTTTTAAACAATTTTTAAAAAATTTAAAATTTAAGTTTAATGTCGGTAAAATCTGCCGATAGTTATTAATTTAAGTATTAATTAATAATATAGTACCATTGGATTTACGAAGAAAAAATCCAACAGTAAAAACTACTAGCGAAAATTTTCCAACAGTAATTAGCGACAGACGAAAAAATTCGCCGGTAAATAATTAACAATGAGGTTTATACCGTCGGATTAATTATTTACCGGCAGAATTTTTTGGTAAACTCGATGGTATTCGACTGAATTTCTTGTAGGGTCATCTTCAGCAATAAATATTTGATTATAAGTAGAATATTCATCCATAAAACTTAAAATTTCATCATCAGCCACATAATCGATTAACATATCCGCTATGGACACGAAATACTCATATTTAAGAGTTGCATTGTTTTAATCTCAAAAATTAATACAAACACCCAATTTTGCATTCTTTTTTATTACATGAACAATATTTGAGACCCAATGAGCATATCGAGCCGTTCGAATGAACTTAGCCTTAATTAATCGCTCGATCTCCTCCTTTGTTTTTAAATTTATTTTAGGAGCAAAATGCCGAGGAGCTTGTTTCACTAGTCGAGAGAATGGCTTTAGTGGCAATTGATGCTGATCGAACAACACCAGGCATTTCATCTCATAGTCCCAAATAAAACAATCTTTGTATTCAGTCAATAGTTTAATCAATGTTGTTCTGAATTCCTCATTAATGTTTTTAAGTAGGTCTTATAGCACCATCGGTTCCTAAGTCGATTTCATCAAGCGGATCTTGTGATTCGAATCCTTTGTCAATATGATCATCATCAACTAAAGTTTTCTAGAAACCTAAAGATTTGAGGTTATAATACAATCAAATGATAAATTCACTGAATCACTTGAGGAAACATCAACTTTATTAAAATTATCAGCCAAAATAGCTGTTAGGTCTTTTACAATACAAAAATTATGAGATACATCAACATTTGAATGACTGACAATTTTTCCAACACTACTCTTAAAAGGAAAAGTACATGCTACAGAAGATAAATTACTATTAGGAATTGAAGTACACTTTTTTTAATTGAAATTCCTACTTGATTCGACTTAATCAGAAGAATCATTACTAGAAAAGGAAAAACATACTGTAGAAGAAAAAACTATCCACATAATTTTTAAAGACAATAAATAATTCGACACCTCTTATTTATTAGTCATCTCGAGTATATAAGTTGTCGAATTATTATTATTTTTTTAAATATAAACTTACTCCCAGTCCCAGACGAGGGGGTATACTCTGGTATCGGAAGCTTAAACTTTATGTTGAGACCTTCCTTAGTCAAGAAAAAACCTTCACAATTAGCAGAAGTCAAATTTCTGTCAACATCTAAAGGTTTCAGCTTGTTATTGTAAACTTAGAAGAAGTCAACAGGCATCTGCTCAATATAAAGACTATCATCAGCCTCTACCACTTCAGTCTTCCCCTCACTAGTCCAAAGGAGGAGTTTCTGGTGTACTGTCAAAGGTATCGCTCCGACACCATGAATGCAATCTTGACCCAACAAAGTATTATAACTTGCCTTTGAAGTTACCACCATGAAGACAGTTGTTTGTATTGAAGAACTAACTTGAACTTTAAGGATAACTAACCCTTTTGCTAGTGTGAATACCCCACTGTAATCAGTAACAGCAATATTGGTTGGAACCAAATCATCAAAGCATTTCCCAATCTTAACCAGCATTCGTTTAGGGTGTAGACTATAGTTGCACCACCATCGACCAATACTTTATTAACAACAACATTACCCATCTTAGCTTTAATATGTAATGGACGAAGATGTGCTTTTTGAATATCAGTAGGCTTATTAAAACAACCTACTTCATCATGATCACATACAAAAGCAAAAGAATCCTCATCCTCGAATTCAACCTCATACTCATCAATAAGATTCCCCTTATAACTTCCCAAAAACTCTGATGGGATAATCGAAACTGTACCAGCCATTTCATCATCTCCCTCCTCAAAATACTCCTCATCAAGTTAAGCATCTTTCTCATTTGGCTTAGCAGGATCAAACTCTACTATTTTACCCTTACCTGTCGACTCTGTGGACTTTATTCTTTTGGATAAGTTTCACCATCGGATGGAAAAAGCAACCTCGTATATGCAAAAGGTTTTGCCCCCTTGGCCATAGAGGTCGATGGCTTTTTTGACACAACTCGACGGAAATATCTTCCGCCCCGATTACCTCTCGCCCTTTCTCGAGGATATGAATATCGACCCCGATTATATCCTCGATGGCCCCTCTGAGCCTGGTGCTGTCGATATTCTTGAACTTCTCGATCACGAAACTCATGACAATTCTTAATCCACTTAACACCAATTGCTTGGGAGCGATTAAATGATGGGGAGTAGGCCCTTTTTGAATTTTGAGAACTTTGCCCTTCTTGACGTCGAGAAGGATGCCTCTATCAAACCTGCTCTTCTTTGTGAGCTAACTCTTTTTCAATTCATTCTTTCTCAAATATTGTTGCAGCTTCTACGTCGAAAACAGCATTGCACCTTGGACATAAAGACACGTCCCTATCTTTCAACTTCTGGTGCATTAAAACATCTAACAAGCCATCTCCAACTCTAGGATACACATGTCGGACATTAGTCTTGAAATCCCCCAAAGTAGTATCAAACTTAAAAGAAGTTAAACCGGCCATATTCACTCCAGATAATTGAGGCTTAGTGAAGTTTATAGCTATATCGAAAGGATCAACATCAACCTTCATATCTTTTCTCCCTTCATCAAAGTTTAACCTACCTTCCATAATTGCCTTTTGAATCAAATCCTTGAAATAAACACAATTATTAGTCGAATGGCTAGTTGTTTGATAAAATTTACAAAAAAGTTTTCCTTTTAAATCTTTGATCGAGGGTAAAATTTTTCCCTCAGGTGAAACTAATTGTTTGTCTTTAAGCAACACATCAAATATTTGTTCCCATTTCAATATATCGAAACTATATTTTTTACCACCCTTATGCTTTGTTTCATTAACTTTATCAACATTTGAAACTTTTTTCAAAGAAGAACATACATAAGGTGGCTCTTTCTTTAATTTAACCAAATCGACTTCAAAATATTCATTTTTAGAATCTTCACTCAAAAAGTTTCATTTCAACACATATATGAAACTTTTTCCTTTCAAGCAAGAGATTTGTAATTCTTAGACCTCTTTTTGTTTTTAAATGCTCCTTTTTCCTTCTTAAGTAACTCAACTTGTCGAACCCTTTCAGCAAGATGAGTCAAATCAGGGATATGAACATTCAACAACTTTCGACGCATATAAAAATCCAAACTCATAGTTGCAATCTTGACTACCTCGCTTTCGGGTAGTGATACATAGCATCATTTGCATGTGTTTTTGATCGAATAATAAAGTCATCGATCGACTCATTGACATCACACTTGATAGCAACTAGGTTGGTTATTATGACATTCAATTCTCCTCTATAAAATTGAGCATGAAAAGCATTCTCTAACTTCGCCCAAGTCAAAATCGAATTAGGCCTTACATTCAAAAACCAAGTAAAAGCATTTTTTGTTAAAGAAGAGGGAAAGAACTTCATTTTTAAATTCTCATCATTTAGCAAATTCCCTAATTCGACCATATATCAAGCAATATACTCAATAGTTGATTCTCCTACTTCCCCAGCAAACTTAGTGACAATCTTAGGATTCTTTACACTTTTTGGCACTTCAGTTGTTTGCACTTCAATAGGAAAAGCCGACATAAAATAAGGTCGATTAATAAATTCCACATTAATGCCTACACAATTGAGCACATTTTTGACAATCCTAGTCATTTGATAATAATCTCCACGCTGATTAGCATGAAGCCACGAACTCAATTTAAAACTTGATCAGCATTCTGATTGTGTCGAACCATATGAGGCACAGGCTCATCCTCATTGGGATTGACATGCAGATTCTCTTGATCGAAACCCAAATTTTCGGGATTCATCTTGAAATTTTGATTATGGGATTGAACCTCATTATAATCAACAATTTGAGCAATTCGTACAACCTGTCTAGCCAAAGGCTCTTATTTTGTTTCAGTATCAGCCATTATCGGATTTAAAATGGTAGTTATTTGTTGGGTTAATAAATTGACTAAGTCATGATACCTCTCATCAATGAGTTGTCGAAAAGCAGCCATAGATCCCGAATTATTTGAATTTGAACCAGCATGATACTCTCAATTCATTTTAAAATGAGAAAAAATTGGCTGATTATTAACTACACTTGACATATTCCCAAATCGCGGATGCAAAATTGCCCATAGATGGAGTATAATCTAGTGGAAGCCCAAAAGAATACCAACCTCTGGTTAATAGCAGTTGTACTAGGGCTGGAGAAACTCTAGGACGTGGGTTACGCCCATTACCAAGGTTGTGAGAACCGGACAGATCATTGAACCGGTCGAGTGACTGGTTCAATAGTTCAATGGTCCAACCAGAGTCAAACTGTGGTTGAATCGGTTTAATTAAATATACAGTAAAATTATAAAAAAAATTAATATATAATTTTAAATATTTAAATTCAATAATTTCTAAACTAATAAAATTCAAAATTTGACAATTTCACACAATAAATTATCCATAATTTATCATTAAAAATTCATAAATAATTTCAAATATCAAAGTTTATAACTAAAGAAAATCAAAATACACATAAATGACAAACACAAAATGTTTTACCACAAAAACAAACAACATTGAACAAATAAGTTTTCAATTCTGTTCAGAATCCAAAATTATATCAATTCTGTCCAGAATCCAAAATTATATATCAAAATTCTATATAGCATTCAAAATTCAGAATCTAAAATTGAACTTATATCAAAATTATATTAAGCAAAATTTAGAATTACAGAATGATTAACCAAATAAAAAAATTAGTTGAATTCAAATCAGTGGACTAAATTTAGAAAAACAAAATTATTGAAAAGTAGAAGAACTCTGCATCAATTCATATAATTAACTAAATAAAAAAATTAACTAAATTCAAATCAGTGGACTAAATTTCTCACTATGGCAACAAGCAATTCATATAATTAATTAACAAAAAAAATTAATTGAAAAACCATTACAACTCACTGCCGCAGAGAGCAGAGAAGGAGTCTAGATCACAGCAGCAGAACAGATGCCCAACGACATTGACAGAGAAGCTTCCAACGACTAGACGACCAGACGTCAACAACTAGTCGACCACGGAAGCTTTGGAGTTCAGATGACCAGACGACGACGCCGCTGACAGCAGCTTCGATCCACGACGGTGAGTTCCTTCTACCCGGTGACAGCAGCTCCAATCCCGCATTGATTGTGGTGGGGACGGTGGCCTTTGTTGGAGTTGGAGGAAGATTGGAAGAAGAAATTAGGCTTGAGGTGTGGTGAGGGGGGCTCTTCGCAAAAGGGATTGGGTGACTTGGGTCAGCTATGTGGGTTCAGTAATGGGTTTTCTTTTCTTTTCTTTTTTTTTTTTTGCGTCAAAACGACGCCGTTTCGAACCAACAATAAAAAACCGGTACCTTTAAAAACTTGATCGGTCCTGTTGGTTAACCAGTTAAATATCAATTCGACCAGTTTTTTATCAGTTTTTTGCAAGACGATTCTGGGAATTAGTCGGACCAATTAGGTGACCAGTTCTAGTTAACCCGATTGAACCGGACAATTCTGTCCGATTTTCAAAACCTTGCACATTATCTCCAACAATTGCATTATTAACTGCAATATTTTTTCCAAAAATAGGATTTTGAATTACTCCATTTGCATGTGATGTCAAACTTGCAGAAGTTTGTGCCACAACAACAGGAACATTATTATATGAAATTTCTTCAGCCATATTAATAATTCTTCTACTTCGAAGTTGCATGTACTAAAATAAGCCTAGAATAAAAATCTTTGACACAATTTTATAAAAACAGTCCCACTAGGCATGCCAATTTGTTATGCAGATTTTAAGTAAACCTGGTTTGGTTCGATATCTATGATCTAGGAGCAAAATCTACTCCTTTTTACGGATACCAGTTTCAGAAATTGCACCAAAGACTCCATTTTGAACAAATAAAAGAGAGAAAAACCCAGAATGTAAACTGGAATTGAATTACTTGAATTCTAAATTACAGAAAACAGAATAAATGACTTCAAATTAAAAAAAGCAATAAATGCTTCCAACATAGTTGAAGGACTTTGAATTTAAAAAGACAACGCAGAATTTAAAAGAATAAAAGAAAAGACTTTGCAAAGGAAAAGTAAATTGCAAGAAAGAAAATTACAAAAAATTTAAAAGAAAGTTAAAGATATGGAAGGAATCATACAGAGAATAAACTCTTGGCAGCCTCAGAAAGTTGTTGGGACGTAAGTGTGTGAGAGTATTTTCTAATATATTGGCAGGTATCATCCCTTGAGAAGTTTAAAAATATATGTTCCCGCCAAATGTATAACCAAATAACTTCCCTTGCACAATTCACCATCGATCTTAATACTTTATTTGTTGACCTTATTTTTCGACAAGCCTTGACAAATCGAAACCTTTTGTGTCGGCTCCTATCTCTTGAGTCAACGTCCTTGTAGATTCAATCGATCAAAATTTTTCGATCAACAAATTTAAATTTAATTATAATGTAAATCTCATAGATTTGCAAATCAATTTAATTTCTATTTTTTTATCAATTTAAAACAAAAAATTTGATTTTAAAATCAAATCCATTCACATCCAAAAGGTTTACGATGAAAGACAGAATAGAACTTTCTTAAAAATTATGAGACAAATTCTATTTTCTTTTATTTAAAATGTTATTAATACACCCCAACTATATTGCTTGATACCGTTCAACCAACAAATATTCTGTAAGATCTGCTACTCTGTTTGTTTATTAAAAGTTTGTTAAATTTCAATTTTCATTAACTTCGCATGCTTGATCAATTTTATAGGAAAATTTCAACATGTACCTGGAATACCAATGTTCCAATAATTTTAATCATTGATTTCAATTAATATATATTATATATATTTTTTATAATATTCTTCCAATTTTATAATGATGTAATAGTAACAACCTTTCAGAACATGAACAAAAAATAAGCTTATAACCTATTGTATGCATTTTTTTTTATCAGGGACATGGATTGGGAAGCCTTGAATGAATGTTGTTAATTTCTTCAATTACGTCAGATGTGAGCTCAACCTTGCATGCATTAAGCACCTCCTGGAGTTGCCAGGATTTGGTTGCCCCGAAAACAGCACTGGCGACGAGTGGATGCCGCAAAACAAAGGCTGCGATGGAACATAAAGAGTAGCAGATATAATGAAAAATCAAAGAGCAAGAGGGTCAAGGGTTTAGGGTTTGCACATAAGGAGTTATAATCTTATCAAACCTATTGCTAGAGAAACAGGATGAAGACCATAAGTTTTTGCAATGGTAAGGTGCTCCTGCAAAGTGGGAAAGATATAGAGATTACATAGAACTAAGTCAGAAACAAGAGATTCTAAAATTATTGATTAGTTCAT